>NW_009258274.1:697511-697897 GCF_000687185.1 Egretta garzetta | reverse complement strand
TGCTAGCCGGGGTGTCTTCCTAATTACATCCACAGGAATTTGTCAGTGTGGAGCCGTGCTGCAGTCCCGGTTGTGTCGCTTTCCTGCCCGCCGTTCGGCTGCTGTTGATTCTTGCTTCCTGGGCTATTTTCCTCCCGAATAAGTTATTGCTGCTGTAGGGAAGGTGTCCCATTGCTCAGGGCTAGAGCGGAGGGAAGCGAAGGGGAAGTTTCTTGGGAAGCACTCCCATTGTGCTCAGAAAGAAAGTGGCTCAGTGTTCTCCTAATGCATCTCATTTCCCCTCTGCCCTCTCTCCCTTGCTAGGACTCGCCAGATCTTGGGAGTTTCTTGCTGCATTAATTTACTAAACTAAAAAAAAAGGGGGGGGGAGGGAAGGAGGGGGGGGT
>NW_009258274.1:672159-697460 GCF_000687185.1 Egretta garzetta | reverse complement strand
GGGGGGTGTGGAGAGGAGGGAAGGCGGGGGGGAGGGGGTAACAGCCTCTCCACCATCCCAAGGCCCTCCTCTTAGCTGTGCTCATTGGTCTCAGGGCTGAAAATACTGCTCTAGGAGGTGGTTGGATAAACGCATGTTGTTCAGCAGAAGCTGTTAACCTCTAAAGCGCTGATACGTTTTGGTTTATTTCAATTTTTTTAACCCGAATCCCTGTCTTTTTAAGAAGTCTCTGAAATCGTCTCCCTTGACAGGGCAAGCGTAACGTGCCTTAAGTCTCAATCTCATGGAAGATCTGCTTGGCTCGCAGTTGCTATATGTTGCTCTTGGCTTTTAAGCAACGTCTCTGTGTTGTTGTATTTTTTGGTTGGCTTTTCTTTTTACTTTTCTCTTTCCTTTATGTGATTATTTTATTTTTCTCCCTTTTGAATTTGGTTTTGCAATGAGGTTTGGCAAACACCAGAGCCATCAAGGCCAGGGCAGGTAAGGAGCATTTAGCAGTCTCCGGCTGTGCTCGCAGGGTGCTGAGTGTGGTGGTCGGGGCGGGGAGGAATGGGCTCCTCTGTCACTTTGTCAGTGTGTCACTATGCTGGGCTTCTCATCAACTTCTCAGGATTGAAATGAAAACTTAGCTCTCCTAAATAATCTAGGATGTCTATCTTCTCTCTTGTCCTGGTGTAAGGGAATTTTTCTTCTTTAAGTTCTGTTTTGTTTACTTGTCCTGTGCTTTGCAAAACTCCCCGTGGCAAAGAAAGAGTCAATTTAAACCCCCTTATAGCTGTTTTTAATCTGTCTGAAGACTCACCCTATCCAATGTTGGGAGGGTGGAAGTGAAATGGACCGCTTGCTCTCCACCACTACTGTCACCCCCCAGGCTAGAAAATAACCAAGTTTTTCTTCTCACTTGGGGTTGTATCTTAAAGGACCTTACTGCCAGACTAAAATTCGCCTGATGTTTTTGATCTCCTGTTTTTATTTATTTTAAAGCAATGTGTTTACTTAGCTAAGTAGACAGAAATATCCTTTGGGTTGTCATTCAAAAGAAAAGGGAAGAAAGACCTGCTTGGCTTCTAGCCATTGATACAGGAGGAGTTTAATCTGATTTACTCCAGCTACTGGGTCTCAATGTCTAGCTAGATTAATAACAGGCTCTGATTTCAACTCATGGAGATTCCTGGGGATGTGATTCCATGCAGCGTTTCCTGCCTGCTGCTTGCTGGCTTCTCACTGTACTTTCTCTCCTGATATGTATCTCCACATGGATAAGCCTCTGTCACTGTGCTTTTCCAGCCCCCAGTGTGCTGTCAGACCAGAGGAGGAGCTCCAAACTGGGAGTGTTAACAGGACCTGTACAGTAAGAGAGAAATGGTGTTTTCCTGCATTTTTACTGGGAAGCAGGACAAAGAACAGGAGGCAGAATCATCTCTTGGCATCTGTGGGTTAAAACCAGAGGCTAGTCAGCCTTCTGGTTCCCTTAGAAATGGGGTCTGTAAGATAGGACTCTCTCATGTGTCTCTTGGTTGTAAGTTTGATGTTTATACCAAAGAAATCTGGACTTCTGTCTTTTGTCCCTGCTTGGTCTCCCTACACTGCCTTGGGTTAGGGGAGCAGGGTGGCTGTGCATAAGATCGAGAAAGCAGATGAGTCTCTGTGTGTGTATTACACAAGCTTCACAGTTGTTCCTGTCAAAGGGTCCCAAAACTGCTTTTCCCAGGGAAAGATCTTATCTGCTTTGCTGTCATCTATCCCAGTGATGATGATGACTGAGTGATTTGTGTGGGCCCAGGGACTATTCTGCTGGTATTCAAACATTTCTTCTTACTGGAGTGAAATAGGAGTCTTATTTGCTTTGACATTTGGGGAAACAGAGGCAAACCCAGGTTGCAATAGGTGTTTGGAGCAGGTCTAGGTGTCAAGAAGCTTTAGATCAGTGAGTAAAATCAAAGGAAATGTAAATTGATGTGAGTTTTGCATGTCTTATCAGGACCCTGAGTTTTTTGCTGTGATTGGAAAAGGAACATATGCTGGATAAAACTTTCTATGTGTGTGGTGGTTGTTTTTTTTTTTTTTTTTTTTTTGTGGTATAGTTCTTTTTGTTTTGTTGTGGTTGTTGTTGTGGTTTGGTGGTGGTTTTTTTGGTTTTTTTTTTGGCTAGGGATATCTGCCTCTAGACTGTATGCTTCTGTATCTCCTCCTGGTGCCGAGGATGCAGTCGTTGCTCATTTGCCTTGGTACAGTGCATGCTGCTTGTGTGTGTCAGACCTTGGTCAGGGTGGCTCTGCATCCTTGGAGTTCCCATCCTCTGACTTAACCCATGTGATTCAAGAAACAGCCAACCAACCCCCACTGAAACCCATCTATAGGGATATCTGTAGTGAAATTACCCATATTGGTTCTGTACAGTGCCTGATTTTTAGTTTCCTTTTGCTCTCCAAGAAGGTAAGGAGACATAAACTGGAAATCAGGTCTGGAGATCTAATAAGGGCTGGAAGTCAATTTTATCACCATTACTATGAGTAACCAATGTCATCAGGTACTGCTTGGCTGGAATCATCTCCCTGGCTCTGTCCTGGCTTGCTCTTAGATTGGGTTTTAGCTCTCTGCTTGATTTTGCTGTAGTGTTTTGTGATTTTTTTTTTTTTGGGCAGGGGGGCAAGGGTTTACTTGCCAAATCTCTTATTTTTCAAGCAGAGTCCAAATGGTTTTGAAAAGCGTTTGTCTTTCTTTGGTGGCACTTGTACAAATAACAGAGTTGAAGATAACCTATCATGATGTGAAATAAGGCTCTTAAAATTAGAATTGCGTGCTGTGTGCTCACCTTGCTGTTGTTTTTATTAGTTTGTTTCAAAGTGGATGAGTCTTGTAAAACTTGCTGGAGGTGAAGTTGTCTGGGAAGCTTCTGTGTCATCTTGCTGGGCAGACATTGTACCCCCCGTGCTGAAATGTAGGAATGCCACAAGATCCCCTGAAAGCCAAAGACACGTAGGCTGATCAAAGGGATGAGCTGAAGTCATGGTTAATTCTATAAGGCAAGTGTAGCAGATCTCATCTCCTGGCCTATCTCATCTCCCAAAAGCTCAGTCACTGTGTCTGAGGCTTTCCAAATTTTATTCTTCATAGAGTGGCAGGTAATAAATAGCAAATAATAATTTAGTGATGTTTATTTGTTAATTACTAGTGAAAGACTGAGTCTGATCCAGAACAGAGTTACTGAAATGCATGTATAACTATAAGTCTCTCTTTCAGCATGTCTTCTCTTGATTCCTTGTGCAGTAAGACCAGATCAGACCTTTTGGTAGGAAGGATCAAAACAGACTTCTCGGGAAATGAAACAAGAGCTGTGGGAAACGTAATGTTTAAAAAAAGGTGTAATGCTTTTAATTTCTCTTAAGCACTCAACCAAAATTTAGGGACACCTGCAGAAAAGGGTGTATGTGAGAAGTGACATATACTCTGATGATATGTCCATCAGTCGCTACAAGTCCTTTGTGGCTGAAAAAAATCTACTTTCTAATTATGCCCTTTTCTTTCTTCATTCATTTTCCAGCTATGAGAGTCAGGGAATATCTGGTCCTTCAGTTTCCTTCATGTGGTTCCTCCCTGATCCTTTCCCTTTGAAGAATGTAAGTGAATTTCTTCTCTTCTCTGTGAAGAAAATGAACCTTTCGATGTTTCTGGTAGTCTGTGAGTTCATTTTCTTTTTTGATAGTTGATAGTATCACTTAAAGACAAGGGGAACTCAGAAGGCCTTGGAAATCGCTCTGTGACTAGATGAGCACGCACCTTGTGCCAAGAATTAACCTAAAGCCTCGTTCACAACTGCCGGTTGATTTCATTCTTGATTTGTTTTTCATCTCTGGGTTTTATAGCAGGTAGAGCTGGTTTTAGTTCCTTTTGCTTGCCTTTTTAAAATTAAAATTCTGATAATAAATTAATATAGGAGGGTAAACTCCTTCAAGCTGAATGTGCACACACACTGCCTTCCTTCCCCAAATAAATGACAGGATTTTCAATGAAGAAGGGGCTAGCATAGCAGTAGAGTACAGTCAGCATATCTTGGGAATACTAAATCCATTATTGTCAGTTTGCTCTTTGGAGAATGGCTAATGAGGAAACAGTGCCCCAAGAACTTGGATTGTGCTTCCCGAGACAGAGATTCAAATTGCTACAGCAGCACTACTTGCCTTTTGACACTGACCAAATCAAAACTAAATTTTAAATTAAAATTAAGTTCAGGGAATTTTACAAAGGATTTCATAAGGTAAATTCCTATGCAGTTAATTTCCATGTGTAATACGCTATTTCTGTGCAAGACGGTTCAACTAAACACAATTTTCTTAGAAACTTAAGAACCTGGGACACTTCCTTTTTTTTTTTTTTTTTAATATAATTTCTGGTAAAATAACACCATAAAATGTTCCTGCAATGTTTTGTAAAGCTGAGTGCTTAGTGAAGACTTTTTTTACTGAAAAATATGTAGATGGAAGAGAATCTGCTGGAATTAATGTAAAGGTTCATCTTATCCATATCCCAAAAACTATGTTTAAAATTGAACTCTGGAGAAAAGTTTGATTGAATTCTGTTTTGATATGCAGTGGATCTGCGGAAAACAACCGCTGGAGAATTTTGCATAGGAAATTCAGCAGAACTCTCAGACTAAGGTTAGAAGGCCGCTAGGGATGGAGCTGAGGGATTTGTGGTGTAGGTGATTGATGTTTTTGGCTGAAATTCAGACCAAATATCACTGTTAGCAGTCTTTTGCCTCATTTGTTTAAAAAAATACCCATAGAAATTATAGGTCTTGCCATAGAAATAGAGCTTGTCTTGGAAAAAGTAACAAAGCTGAATTCAGTCAGTACACTGGAGCTTATTGGTTATGAAGTACTCCATGCATGGTGTGTCCTTATAAAATTATCTCCTGGTTTTGTAAGGACTCTTTCTTAAGAACTGCACCCAGAATGAGAAATGCCAAGAGGCACGAAACTCGGAGGTACATTACTGGCAATCTGGGCTCTTGATGGGATGACTGAAAGCTGAAGGTACAGAGCAGATGAAAAAGTTCGTGGGAACCAGGGGCCAGACAACTATCTATCAAGTAATTGTTTTTATTTTTTATTTTTAAGCTGGAGGAAAACTTACCTTGATACCTTGAGCCAGGGGGGATTTTTACAGCCATGCACACCCACTTCCACCCCACCCACCCAAGGTGTGTTATTGCTATATATAATATTTGTGTTCTCATAAATGTGTGTAATAGTCAAGTAGAAGTGTCCTGGGCAGAATTGGTGAGGCCTCCATATCCTTCTCCTTCCCTATAGGCTGTACAGGCGCTCATTTGAAGTGCCACATGGTGCATCTACATATGGTGTCCTGTTTCTACCAGCGCACATAAGCTTTCTCTTCATGTGAAAGCATATATACACTGTATGCTGAATGTCTTAAGTATGAATGTTCCTGTCCTCAGTGTTCTCTGCAAAAATAGCAGTTATATAGATGGTCCTTGACCCTCACACTCCTGGGCAATATATTTCTTGATGAGTAGATTAGGGGCTGAGATGATTTCTCACCACTGGAAACACAGCCCCCATGAATCTAGTGATATCCAATCTGTGCTCATAGACTCGTTGGAAGTGGTGTGAAGCCCCATGCCAGGATGACTTGATAACAGACCATGTGTTTGCACAAGGCCAAGTGAAGTGCTCGCGGAGTGCAGCATTCAGGTCTTCCTGACCTGAATGTGTGTTTGCCTCCTGTGTCAGGTGCATGAATCAGGTTAAGGCAGTAAACCCTGAAGAAGATGAAATAAAGAAGATCGGATGGTCGTTTTTCCCCTAGCAGTGCTGATTTATTAATGAATTTCCATGTCTCATATGTCATATAATGACACTCGACTTGAGCTGTGAGTAGTCTTGCTGCATATCATGGGCTTGTCACTGTTATAATTTATGAAGTGTTATGTAGTAAGGAAGCAGCACGGACCTTGTAGCCCTAAAGAAAATACACTGCTACTTCCATTAGAAGCTTGATTTGGAGGTCAGAAGTTAATTATTTTCTGACCTGTACAGAATAATTACCAGGCAATCCCAGAGAACCCAGGAGTACTATTTCTTTCAAAGACCTTGGCCAATAAAACTTTTTTGGTTACATTACTGTGTGAATGAAAAAGGAACCAAAGTTGCCTTTACAGCCAGTCTTATCAGGTGCTGAACAACATGCAGTTGTTGGAAATATTATCTTAGCCTTTAGGTTTGGGAAGCCCATAGCTTCTGCCTTAGCAGCCCTCAAGAGCTGTGGGAAATTGAACTTTCCTACTTTGTACCTTGCTCGTAAATGAAAAAAACATCTATTTAATTTGAGAGGAGCAGGCACCAGGTTTTGAGAGATGCTTACACAGAGATAGAAGCATACAGGGCAGACCTAGAACTATTCACATCACCCTCTTCATTCCTGTTGTCATGGATTAAAACAAACAAACAAAACCATAAGAAGAGAAAGAGGGAAACAAATATGTTGCATACTTTAATTGTTTAACTCGTCTGGTCAATTCAATAGAATGTGTGTGGGAGACACAAAAAGTGGAACCCCTTAGAGGAAAATTTTGACTGCAAACAGCAGACAGAGAAAGCGAATCAGGAGACAACAGCCAGTGATGCTGAAGTGGTCCCTCAGTGTCCAAGTGTTAAGATACTGAAACATCCTCTTACATGCCCTAATTCACTTATAGGACCAAGTAGCATAATTTATTGTCTGTAGTGAAAGAAACAAGATGCAGTTTTGTGTTTGTGGGGTTTTTTCGGTGTTTTTTTCTTTTATTTAAGCCTTTGGCAATGGAAATATTAGCATGACAGGTGTCTAAAGGATGAAAAAAAGTGCTGTGGGACCCCTCTTCTTTTAATGAATAAAAAAGGTCTGATCCTCCATCCACTTTAATGAAGCTTTTTAACTCTGAAGAGAGGTGTGGAGCTGCTCTTATTAATGATCTCAGTTTCCAATACACCAGAAAGTTCTGATGATAGGGCAGCTTTTCATGTTGCATTAGCAGGAGAAAGGGCTTTTCACCCACCTGAGGTGCATTCAGGTTTGATAGCACTGATGAGATGTAATGTATTGGTAGGGGGCCCTCTGGTAGAATGTGTTTCTTGGTTCAGTATCGCTGTCCTCTTGATTTGACCAAGTTAGTGGATGCACTTTGAGGCTATTTTACTCATGAGGAGTGACAGCTCTGGCTGCTTCATTGCCATCCAAAGCAGTCATTCCCTAGTGGGGTAAGCAGTGATTTTGAGAGTTCATTAGACAAAAGACTTACTACCCAGCTGTCTTTAATTTTAGTGTTTGAAATTGTTGCCCTGTGGATTTGCAGGAATCTACTTGAGCACCACTGACTTGAGCTACTTGCTTGGTCTTCATAAAAACGTCTTCTACCGCTCTCTTTCAGGCAGAGAGCTGATGTAGGGTTGGGTTATTAAGGGTGTTTCTGTAATAGGTTTATTGATAACTGTTTCTGGATATCCTACTGGGGGTGAATGGTGCCACTGGAAAATCTCAGCTGGGTTGTGTGCAAGTTGAGATGCGTACCTGACCTAAAATCCTTGCCTCGGGTGCAGTATCTCATGCCTCAGATGAAAGAACAGGGATTTTAATGCATTTGCAAAGTAGCTTGTTATTGCCTTGGGCTGTATATTTCTTTGCATCTTGCTGCATTAAACCCTATGGCAGGTATGGCAGGTACAAGCCCTCTTTCATGCCACCTCTCAGCCTACTGTTTGCCCAGGGCTTGGTTAAAATATTTCCCCCCCCCCCCATCCCCTCCAAAACGTTGTGAGGTTTGTTCAGTGTGCTCTGTTTTCTACATTTCATGTGGTACTACTGATTCACTGCTTGGAGAGGGGTATTGGACAATGTGGGCTACTCATTGGATTCAGCAAAGGGGATCTGGCGTAGTCATCTTTTGCTGACTTGTCCTCTGCCAAATCTGAATGGAGGGAACACTCCTCTGGTGCTTGTACATGCTCTACCTGATCATAGCATTTGACGAGGCTCCTTCTCTAAATGACTGCTGCCATTAAAGAATGGAATATCTTGACTTTCCTAGGATACTAATGATTAATGACCTTTCTCTTGCACAGTGAGTATTCCTAAAGTCATATGGTGGAGAAGGATGCTAAATCTCCTAGATCACCATTCTTTTTGCCTTGACTTCAAAACTGCAAGACTACCAGAATCAAAATTATCTTCCCTCTTCAAAATATTTAAATAATGGTGGGTTCTAATGACTCTCAAGGCAGATAGCTTCTGTGTCTACAGTTCAGCTAACGCAAAGGCTCTGAAGTGCTACTGGTTACGTGTTTTGCAGTATTCTGCTGCTGCCTTTACCTGCTGTATGCCTGGCAAAAATGAAAGTTGAAAAGCCTTTGCGGATTCCTGCTAAGCATCAGTGGCCTGTATTTATTAAAAGGAATGGAAGTGTAAAACCCAGGATGTAAACAGAATGGATTTTTTTGGTAAAAATATGCTAGCTATGATCTCTTTTTTTCCCCTCAAGCATCAATACAATTCTTTATGGTAAAAAAAATTGGAGTGTTATCATACATTTCCTTTGGACAAGTCAGAGAAAAGAAATTGCAGCCCATTCATGATGTTGTACCATGCCAGCATTTTTTTTTTTTATATAGCTTTACCTTCCCATGAAAATAGTTCTCTACCAAGGCAATTGAATTGGACAAAAGTGATTTATGTAGGCTGTGCAGAGAGAAAAGGCTTTGTTAGGTTTCAGGGAAGATGTGGAACACTGAGGGTGAGAAACAGCTTGGCTGAGACATGGGGAATCACAATCCTCTCATTAAATCTCCATGTCTATGACCAGACGTGGCCTCACTTTGCATTTGCTGCTTGATTACTGAATCTATGAAGCTGTCTGGAAACAAAAGGCGGTAAATCAAATCAGTGGGCGTCTTTCAGTGGGAACCGAAGAAGCTTGTGGTGGTCTCCTTTGGCTCATTGTCTGAATGTAGCAGATGCTAAAACGTGTCCATGCACACTTCTGCTTGCACATGGAAGTGCAAACATAACTCAACTTTTTAACTCTTCATGTAATGTGTCATGGTCTAGGAGAGACCATGAAAAGAAATCTCCACCTCTCCTCCCAGATAACTTATCCATGGGAAAATCAACCCCTTCTACTGGTGGAGGATTTTATTTGACAGCATCTTTTGTCTGTTTTGGATTTTTTTCTTCCTTAATCCATCTTGGGCTGTCACAGGGAGAGTAAAGCAGGGAGCAGTAATTCACTGTTAGGGAGAAACAGAATTGTGGTGACTATCACCTGACTTCTGTGTGGACAAAACCACTGGAGATAATTCTGATATTGCAATCTTTGTGTTCGTGTTACTTGAAGTGGAAGTACTCTGCCAAAGGTACTGAATTAATTTTTTGAGAGCTTTATTTTACAAGCACTAGCTATTCTAATGTTCTTCTATTGGTATTTGAGAGCTGACTGAATTGTCTGTGAAGAAATAATAAAAAAATATATATATACACACAAGTATTATTATGTTATTTGTGTGTGTGTATATATATAACCAATAACACCTGCATGGGCTTTCTGGATAGAAAATATAAGCTGAAACCATAACATTTTTTGTCTTTCTGACATGTGTTGTGGAAACCTGGCGTAACATCATAGCTACCAAACCCTTGGTAGCATGGTATGTAATCCATATATAGCATCACCCTACATGTACTGTGATATGCAACCCAGAGAGCAGTTTGGTGTGTAGAACCATTCCTGTAGGTTTGGTAGAAGTTTCTACCTTTTCTAATCCTCTCCCAAAAATGGGTGGACACTTCATTTCCAGAAAAGTATTTTGTTGTATCTCCAAGCTATCTGCTGGAGCCTCTCACAGGGGAAGTGCTTGCAAATCTGGGCTGTGTCGTGTGTCCCACTTCCAGGATATGCATTCATTCCCAGAGATATTCAAGAACTTCCAAAGCCTCTTTCTCCCACATAAGTCTCATCCATCTCTTCAGAACACCTTTATAATTTCTTGACTTTTAAACTAGAAAAGTCTCGTGTTCTAAACTCTGTGGCTGCTATATTGCAGCTGTCCTGCTTTTTGAATTCCTCTGGGAAACTACTGGGATGAAGAACTGACATTCAGATTTGAACCACTTCATGGCTTCCAGAGGCGAGCTATCACAGTACTTACTTTATCTTTATCCCACATGCAAATAATCTTCAGATCCTGGACTTGAGCAGTTTCTCATTTATCTGATGTTCCTGGCAAGTCTGGGAAATCTCTTGCAAGTCTCAGCATTCCAGAAATCCCCAAGAGTCTCGGATAGGAGAACTTGAAGACTGTGCAGGAATGACTACATCTGGGTGTGTCTTTGCTGTCCTAAGAATGTGTCCAAGCCCAATTCCAGTTGAGTAGCAATTTGTGAGAACGTCTATGAGTTTATGGGAACCAAGGCTTTCCAAGGACTCATAACTTGGCTGAGGTTGGGCAGGTGTCCCTGGGAAGTTCCAGTCCCCCTGGAAGAGGCACATCTCCCAGCCCTACTGAGCTTTACTCAGAATTAGTAGAGTAGTGCCTATATAAATTACACAGAGGGATGGTTTTTTAGAATTCATAAACCAACGTATTTTCCTCAAAAAGTCTGCGCTATTTTGGTGGAAAGCTAAGGAGAAATCCAGTATAGAAAATGCCATAACAGCAGAAGGTGGATAAAGTCATAAACAAATTAAATAGGGTGTTACACTGGACTTCAGGCAGTCTGAAGTATAGGCTCTTCTGGCACTGGGTAATATGATGTATTGTCTTGTAAATTCTAGTTAACATTACATCAGCTATGGACTGAGGGTGCGTCTGTGCTCCTCTATAAAACCTGAGAGCTCTGGGACATTGTCTGTGAAACAGTTTGTTGGCCCAATAAAATTGCTCACGTGGCAGTGCTCTATATTAGAAATCAGTACAGCTGCACTTTCCTTGTCCTAACAGAAGAAGGGAAAGCTCAAGGGACTGATTAAGTTCTCTTTGCTGAAAAAGCTGCTGCATCCTGAAACATTTGAAATAAATGCCACGTGTCTACAGGTAGTTCTGCATTTAATTCAGATTTTATAAGAGGCTTGCTGTACACTAAATGAATGCATCTTGATTATAAACAGCTTATTCACTGTAAACATGCATCTTGTTTAATAGATTCTAAATCTCATGATAATACTGTTTTTTAATTAGTATGATGAGCTGCCATAGTGGATTGTCATTGGCCAGAGTTTCTTGATGATGATGTGAGTATCTAAATTCAGTTATCCATTTACCATCACAGCCCCAGCAACACTCATTTACTTACAGAGTGTTATAATACACCAGATAACGTATATGCTCCTTTTCACTTGGCTTGAGAGGCTCAAAATTGTTTTGCTTTCTGTCCAAAGCCTCCAGTGACACCAGCTGGTCAGACTCTCCCCTGGGGCTGGTGCTTTTAGGAAGGAGAATCTCAGCTGTCTCCCAGTTGTCTATGGGAAACCACGAGGGATGTGGGTGTGGAGTATATTTGACAGATTACCAAATTTGTGGCTGGCCAAAGATTTTCGTGGTGAATGGGGGTTTTTAATAGGGACCAGCACCTCTTGCTCTTTTGGACTTGTGGTACCTCTGGACACTACTGTTAATGAGGAGCCAGAATGAGGACTTGGAGAAGTTTGGCTGTGGTGGTGTGTGGGTTTTTGCATGGTGGATGTGTGCTGGTGATGGTAATACGGGTGCTTTCTGCCAGCCCTTGTGATGCTGAATGCAGGTGATGTGGCTGATGAGTCAGGTCTGTCCCTAAATGCCCCTTAAGAATTCAGGACTAAAATATCTCTGAGGACCTAGCTGGGAGGGGAACTAGAGTTGCCTCAGGGCCACCATGTGTGTTTCTTTCTTGTTCCAAGAATGAAACTGGAAGGGTCATGCAAATGGGGATGCACGTGCACCCCCCACCCCGCACCCCCCCACTTCCCCCCCCCAAAGAAATTAAGAGAAAGAAAGTCTGTTGATTTATGCTGCCCAGTAAATTACTTAGGTGAAACTTTACACATGTGACTTTGCGATTCCCAATTACTATTCCCATAGGAGGAGCAGAAGGAGGGAGAAAGGGGGAACCTGCTTTCTTGGTAAGATGGGAGTTAATAATCAGTTTAATTCGTGGTCTCCAGCTCTTCAAAGGAGTTGCTAATAAGTGTTTGTCTTTTCTTTCCCTCCCACTCCTTTCCCCTAGGAGCTAGTGAGAGACACAGACAGTACTGATCACAGAAACAAAATTGTAAAGGAGAGAAGAAATCCCCAGTGGAAACTCTTTAATCTGCCTCTGGAAAGGGCAATTTGTGTTAATAGGACAAAACTGTAATGTTTAATATTAATTACAGGGATTTGGGGAGGAGCCTGTGAAGGATGGAGGCAGAGAATAGACTGGAGGGAAGGAGAGAGCTGATTGCAACAGACTCTTGCTGCAGTAGGAAATAGAGGAGCCAGGGTGAGCCCTGTCTCTTCTGGACATCATACTACTTGAATTCTGGCAGCAGAGGGGCTTCATGTGTTGCAGACAGACCTGGTTTCTCTGTGTATTCTTGATGGGGATGTCAGAGATTGCTGAGGTCGGTCAGTAAATAACAGGGTGTATAAAAGATGAGGAAAAGCATGTAGATTGGATTTCATGGCATGGAAGTCCCTGTTTATGTGGGCTCTAGAGTATGTCAACACATACAACCATAGCACATTGGAAGCACTGTAGTAAGTCCTGATCTAGTTAGCAGTGTCCCTGCTCACTGAAGGGGGGTTGGACTAGATGACCTCTAGGGGTCCCTTCCAACCCAAAACATTCTATGATTCTAAGTCCAGCTTTAGCCTAAACTTTGGTCTCAAACAGGTGCCAGTGGTGGATTGGCAGGGGAGTATGAAGAGGGCAAGCAATTCAAGGGACTGCCTGAAATCTCCTGCAGGATTTCTGGAGAAACATGTATGACAAGGGTATAAGGCAGAAATCCCAGTGATCCCAGCACTCAGAAGGATACCTGCTGTTGTCCCTTGGCCCCTTTTGTTGCGCTGCATCCCACTGCTTGCCATTGCTTTTCATTTGCATCGGGACACTCTGAATTGGGAGGCATCAATCTGCAGCTCCTACTGCTTCCCTTTGGAGTCATGTTTATTCTTTGTCCAAGCCCTTTGTCTGTTTGAATGCTTCCAAAAATCCTAATTGCCTCTAGGTCCAATTCCTATACAAACACACCAAAGTGGATTTGATTACTATCAGCCATTCAAGCCTTTGCATGACAGCTGAGGATTTTCTCAGGTTATGGTCAACAGGTAACATGCAATTGCTATGCCCTGGGGCAAGATGAGCACACAGAACCTCACTGATCTCTAGATGAGGAAAGGAAAGGTGGAATGAAGGATCTTAACTGGCTTGTCCAGATGACCAAACATCCAGGGAACCTGATGTTGCACGCTGGCTGCCTCTAGATGTTGAAAAAAGTGTAAATGGTGGGAACAAAACTAGGTTTAATGGCGCACGTGGAGTTTAGGCTACCTAGATGCAGCTACATCGCCATGTCCTTCTGAGTGGAAATAGCCTTCTTCAACACATTACAACCCTGGGGGTTCAGTGGGCTATTTGATAATGCTAGCTAAACACCCTGGAAGTGGCTGCCTTCCAACAGTCATGTCTTTCAGTTCTGATCCAAAATGGGGGTCCTGAGGAGGGAAAACACTCTGGTCAGATGTTTTCAATACCCTGGAGTTTCTCCTTTGAGTTTGGATCCCTTGGTGTCATCACCTCATGCCTGCCATGAGAAGCTTGCTTCTGCTGCAGTACAAACACATTCTTCTTTGATATAGCTTATCCCATTGAGAAAAGGCAGAAGCATTTTTTTTCCATTTAGTAACCTAACACGACACCGGTGTAAAAGAGACCTGATATTTGGCTCCAAGGCCAACGTGTGTAGCTTGGCAAGTAAAGGGATGGTGTGGGCAGCTGAACTGGGCTGGCAAAGAGCATCAGGGGCACAGAGCAAAGGGGGACAAATGTGTCCAAGTGTAGCAGTAACTTGTCTCATGCTCATCTCTTGCATGCTTGAATTAATGCAGCCCTATCAGTTTCAGCTCTTGCTTCTGCTGCTCATGTGAACACTGCATTTGGTTCCCATTTCTTTTCTCCAAAGTGTGATAAAAAGATGATAGGAGATTTAATTTCTAGAGATGGACACTCAGGCAGGCAGCAGGATGCCAGCTGTTGGGTAGATTAATGTGGGAAGGTTTTCTATCAGATGTTCAGAGTTTCTGTTACAGATAAGCAATTTTTCTTAAAAAAATAAATAAATATAAATGCCCCTTTGCTGATGAAGCATCTTGGTGATGTTCCATTATAAGCAGGACGAACGTGAGCTGGATTTCATCTGACCTTTAAATTACCTCCGTTTTATCAGTTCCATTTTATCAGCAGCTCTTTGGAGAATGAGCCCTTACTTGGAATTAATAGATTCCTTCATTGCAGGAATCTGACACAGGCCTGTGAATAGCCCAGCCAGAGTGTGCTTTTCCAGAAGAGCTCACATCTGGAGCAGAGGAATACACTGGCATGTAGGAAGGATGCTTAGTAGGGTTGGGTTTTCCCTGATTTTGCCTGTATTCCTTATAGAAATAAGTTCATCACAGGCAAACAGTAGCAGAGGCATAAAATCCTAATTTTTTCTTCTCTCTGTACTGCAGACCTGTGGGGGAAGAAGACTGACTGTCTCCTTAGCATCCAAGAATGAAAGAAAATAACTTCCTAAATTCTGGAGATAGAAATCAAATAACTGGGTGTGTGAAGAGGTGGGATCTGGGGATTGGTAGGGAATAGATACAGGAGGTTTCTGTTTTCTGTGCTGCCTAGGGCTGGCTGACTGCTGTTACCTCCTACCTAGGCTGACTTCTGCAGTGAAGGTGGTTGGGTGTCAGAGGAAAGGTAAGCAGCCAAGGGCAGCCCTTGCAGTGAAGTGGTTTCCTGAAGCGGAGCACGAGGGTTGCAGGGGTTCTCTCCCTCTCCAGTTTTGATCTACCTCTTGGCATCATTTCTGGGGCATAAACAGCCCTCAGGAAACATTGAGGCTTTGCCACTGCCCTCATACAGCAGTTCAGATCCAAGCCATGGTGGCAAATGCCACTTTAATTTCATGGAGAGATTATGTCTGGGGGATGAAATGATACAGAGGAGCTTGCAAGGACCAAACCTGCTCGCTTGGCCACAGTGGAGCTGAGGGTACAGTCTGTGCTTGTGCCAGTGTTAAAGTTCCGTGGTCTCGTAAGGGGCAGCTCTTGGGACCTGTATGATACAAAAAGGATGCGAGTGGCTGACGTGGGCTCCCAGCAGAAAGTTGCTTGTTATTTAGTTGAATGCTTTTCCTGACTGACCTTTTGTTGTGTGATTAATCACTGGTGTATGCGTGGAGTGATGGCTTTTGTTATCTAGACTGTGATTTGGCATATCAATTCCTGGCAGCCTCATCTATGTAAAAGTTAAACTTTTTTTTTTTTAATTGTACTATTAGAAAACTCCAGAGTGAATCATGGTCATAATGCCGTGTGTTTTCTTTCACAGTCATTTTTAGATTGATCCATGTATTTCTACAGCAGGATGTCACCTCTTTAGTTGTCCCTCCCACCTTGGATCACCTTAGGGCTGCTTTAAACAATGTTACTCCTGCATTTGGCGAGGAAGATGGAGTTTTATAATAGAGAAATATCCTGTTGATAGTAGTTAATATCCTTGTTTAAAAAAAAAATAGACCCATTTAATCTTCTAATTTAATGATAAATTGCAGTGATTCATCAGGGAAGGAGGGTTTATTAATAGTGAGGATAATAAATGGGCTGCAGAGAGATATGAGAAAATAGTTTTGTCAAATAAGGGGCTTAGGGGGAAAAAATGCAGAGTATGAAGTCAGAACTGAAATCTTCAGAATAATTGTTATCTCTCTGTACCCCACACATCACCACAAGGACTTTCTCTCCATGTCTCGGACTTGCTACTTTAGGCTAGATTTATACTGTAAATGATCCAAGAAGAGAAATACCTAGGGATCCCCCGTATGCTCTTCAGGTCGGTGGACATGTCTCCAGATCCAGAGCAGGCATGAAAATATTCTCAGAATATTTAGAGCAATGGGAACTGAAACCATCTATGAACTTGGGCTGAATTTATGGAATTATTTCTGACAAAACTTCCAACTATAAGTTGAAAAATACAAAATACTTAATTTTTCATATGGGAAATGGAATCTGGAATTCCAGAGTCTAGTGTCCACTTTATAGGGACAGTGCAGGCAAAGTCACCCATGTAGTGTTTTTCTTTCCAGTACCTTGAAGTGGGATTCTTAGATTCAAGTTAATGGTAACTTGTCTAGTTTAACTTCTGTCCCTGCAAATGCTGATTAAATTTGCTGGGGACAAATATTGGGTGGGAGATTTTCACAGAGTCACTGACAAAGTCCTTGTTGTTAGGAAATTTTGCTTAGGTGTGAAGATACAGTTCTTATTTCTCCACACGGAGGTGGGGAAAAACCCAAATCTGCATTTCCCCTTTTCTGGCAGGGCCTTTACTGAACAAGGGGCAGGCAGAAGCCATTAATCTTTTGAGAACATCCACCCCTTTGAGTCCTTTGCCTCTCTCAGGAGAGGCTGAGGTGGAACATTTTTCCTGTAGACCAATTGAAAGATTTCATTTGGCAGGCAAATGAGATGCTTAAAAGTTTTGTTTTGGTGAACAAAAAAGCTAAGTCCTGATAAGATTTGTGTGCTGTCTTTTTCCTGTCTGAGCCAGCAGCTAAACCAGTTCCCCACCACTCAACAGCTTTCTAAGCCCTAGTACTGGTTCTGACCAGGCAGGCTGGTACCAGCCCAGCATTTCTGTCTGCCACACTTGTGAATTGATGAGTTATCCTTCTGGTGCTAGTTAACGAGCAGTTATTAATCACTCTTGTGTTCCATCTCCTTTGACAGAAGGAAAAGGTTGGGAGGTGCAATACTCTGCCTCCTTCCCTCAGCAAACGAGAGAAGATGGGTCAGGGAGAGGCATCACCCGCTGCGGCATGGGAACGCTACCAATGTGTGTGATGCTATTTAAGGAAACAGATTAGAAGAAGGGAGGGAGAGGGGAAAATCCCTCTATTAACGAACTCATTAGTGCTGGGAAAAGCCAAACCAAATTGCTCTCCAGAAAAGTACTGTCTAGCTGGATTTATTAGTCTCTGTAATTAGGGCCAAAACAGGATGGAGTGTGGTACAAGCAGGGATTGAGAGAGAAAAAGTGGTCTATTCAAAGGCTAATTACTCAAGTTGAGAAGTGGCACTTGCACCAAAGAGGGAATAACATTGCAAGGCTGTTACCTCGCCCAAAGAGCCTGTGCTTTGCTTGCAGGCTGTCTGCAGATCAGCAACACTTGGAGGGAGAAAGTTTAAAGGGATTTGAGCACAACAGATGAGAGGTAGGATGCCTGGATGTGTTTGTACACTGACACTTAGACTACTCCTGGACCTACACTGGTGAGGTGCATACACATCTTCATTCAGTCCTATGGACTCAATGGCAACAACACTCACTGTGGGAACCACTTCCAGGCTGGCAGAGGTCAGAGTTGGACATTCTCAGTGAAAAAAACAAGATCCTTGTGTGGAAGTGATCCCAAACCTCAGCCACAGTTACTGTTGGATATCATATTGCTTTCAAGGGAGGTTCTCCCCTGTTGGACTTCAGTTGAGTGCTTAGTGCCCTGCTACGGAGCAGAAAGGAGGGGAGCAGAGCCTCCTGTAGCAGGGAACATGCGTTTGGGCTTCATTTGCCTGAGCTGAGGAGCCCTGGCTGAGCTGCCAACAAAGTCATACTTTGCAGAAACTGATGCAGAAGGGAATAAAAATGGGTTCCTCAGGGAAAACTGCCGTTTAGTCGCGTGCTCAGGAGAGCCTCTGAAGACTGCACTAGTTGCAGTAGCTTTTGTTTCTGCCTCTTCAAACACAGCCGCCTGGAGGTTTTTCTTTGAAAGAGGCTTTTTGGTGTGTTTCTTTCAAGTGGTAGGAGTTGTGTGTTTGAGCCGCAGGTGGCCCGCTTGGAGTCTGAGTGGATCCTGTTTGTAGGGGTTGGGCAAATTGAAACTCCCGGAGTAGAGAGGAAACATCAGAGACATTTGAAGCTTATCTGTGCCAGGATGTAGCCCTGACTTGGAAACCACAGTGCAAATTTAAACTGCTTTCGTCAAAGAAGTATAAGCCTCTCTCTGAAGAGTCATAGCTGGCTTCAAAAGTGACTTTTTTTTTAAAATGTAAGTTATTGATCACAGTATAATCGCCTTAGTTTAGTTTAAGTCTCCTTGAGCTTAGTGGTGTCTGTTTAAAATGTATTTAAAGCAAATAAGGTAATAAAACTTAAGCTGATATCATTCCTCTTCTCCTACACCTCCCATCAGTATGTGGTTGTAGACTTCATCTTGCAAATCTAGCTCACACTGTCCTTCTGTGGAAATTTCTAACTATCCCTTACATGTTTGCTTTAACACGTTTACTTTAACACATTTACTTCTCCATGGAGCCCCAGCCCAATGGCCAGCCATGGGTACTGCAGTTTGCAAGCTCTCCTGGCCTGTTTGCACATCAGTAGCTGTCCTGAGACTGGTTTGAAATCCCCTGCAGAGCTCTGGTGCTTTCTCCTCCTTGGCTGAACCCACAGCAGTTGTTCTGAGCCAGAGAAAGGGGCAGATATGAAATGCTGGTCTCAACAGCACCAGAAATGGATGCTTGTGGGAGAGTTGGAAGAAGAGGGCAAGGGTTTCCAGGAGTTTGCAGCTCAGCAGCTGCTTACACCAGACACAGTATCTTTGTCTTGATGGGACTTTTTTTTCATCCGAACTTGTCTGGCTGCTTTCTGAATCCTGGTAAGCATTTGGCATCCTGAACCTCCTGTGGGAAGAAGTTTCATAGCTTAACAAAGTGCTATGCAAAACTTATCTGGTCTGCATTGAACCTGCCACTTACTAGTCTATTTGATGCCACTTTGTATGCTGGGAGAGGTGGTGAATAATTTCCCTCTTCACATTCCTCGATATTACAAATTTCAGACTCCTGCTCAGCTCTCTCTTCTGTTCTGGAGTGCTAGGCTGCTTAGGTATTTCTTGTGCAGAGGCTCAGGGGACTTAGTGAGATTGCAGAAAGGGGGTTGGAAAACAGGGCTTGACCAGAGCCAGTGTATGCAGTGCCATACAGGCTGGCTGGGAGTTTTATTCTATTCTGTTTCTTGCTCTTCTTGGGCCCCCTCACCAGGAGGCAGCTGCTGTCTGAGCTGCAGAGAGCTCATGAGGCAGTAACTGGCCCTGATGGAGGAGTCGGAAGGAATAGGGATAACTTCTATCCAGATGTCACATTGATCTGCATGGAGGGGAGGGAAGAGAATGTCTCTGTTCAGCAAGAGAGTTCTCTCCCAACTCATTGAAGCTCGGTTTCCCATGAAGTGCCAGACACATGCATGTATTTGTTCCATCATTCACTTGTGTTAAATGCCTGGAAAGGAGCAAAGTCCTCATGTTGCTCTCCCTGGCACTGTGACCTGATCTGACACCATCACTAAGGCTTGTGGGCCTTTATGGGTAACTTAAATATCCATAAGGCTACTCAATTAGCTCTGTGTCTTCCACTTGTACAGCTCCTGTTGCTGTCACAGCTGAATGCCTTCCATGGTATTGCACAGCAGCATCTGACACAGCCCCCTACATTACTTACATCATTCAGAGGAGCCCCATAGGGGCCTGGAGCCTGCAGCTAAGAGAGCAACTGGTACAACAAGAGGTGTGGCAGTTTGGCAGAAGTTACCTTTTTCACACAATATTTTTCCAGGATGAGGAATATGCTTGTGGTATAGAAGACATACTGTCTTCTACCTCACTTCTTCAGCAGCATCTCCCAAAGCCCAGCCTTTGACAGCTCTACATGATGGAGGTGCTCCTCATGGAGGTAAAGAATCATGGTGGCAGGTATCAACTTCAAACAGATGTTGGTATGCAGCTGGGCTCCCGCAGCATTACTGAAATACCAGAATTCCTTAGCTGATAAATCCTAGAATTTGTAGCAAAATTCTGCTGAAGGGAGCGGCACAGCTTCAAACAAAAACTCTGCTTAACCAAACAATACACGTAACGGGGAAATAAAGAGTTCGTAAACCTTGTTGCTCTTTCTTGTTGGCTTCCTGGTCTCACATACACTGAACCTGACTGCATGAAGCAGCACATATAGCTCAGTACCTCTTCTGTCACGTACTGTGCTTGGAGACACTGGCCTGTCCCCATGGAAGTGAATTTGGAGGAAGCTGTTCTGTCAGTTCAACCTCAAGCGTGAATTGAAACTGCTTTAGGTATGGCCTCTCAGCAGGACTGGTAAGAAGTGAGTGGTTTACAGAAATTTTTCTTGTATACCTCATTGCAGTCTTCTCCTGAGCTTGTGGCTCGGAGGTGTTTCAGTGAGGAATAGGGGTGTGCATATGGAAGAGAGGTTTAGTGAGATTTCCCTTGGTAATTTTGCTGAACTCCTATGTTTGAAGGCATGCTTTTCCACCATGCTTGAGTTCATGGCATCTGAGTACTCAGACACCTTTACAGAGGATTTGGGACACTGTCTGCTTTGTGTTTTGTTGTTCATCATCCTAGATCTACAGTGTTTAATTTCACAAGCAACAGAGACTTAACGAGTGAATTGAGAGAGCTCTTGTTCACTTCTGTTACCCTGTTGGAAACTTGTTCTTGGTATGGCTTGGGGGTGCATAATATCCCTCATAACTTTAAAACAGAGATGTAGGGTGTTGACCTGACAGCTTTTCACTAGCATGTTCCCTTTTCGTCCACTACAAAAGAGTTTCCACCAAAGATTTGATGCTGCCTCTGACACGCTGCCAGCACTGGTTGCTTTTATTGGCCTTATTTCCCTGTCTTAGTTGCATATGTGAAAATCCGGCTCAGCCACAGATGGTTCCTTTTTCTCCTCTCTCCTCCTATGTTTGGTAGAAAGAGGAGGCTACATTTGAGCCAGAACCATCCTGTAGGCCAAAAGGGCCTGTTAACATGCAGGCTGCAGATAAATCGGCAACATGCAGTCCCATATTTTGTTGCCTTCATTTCAGTTGCTTGCTGAGTGTGTGAATTCTTTGTTTGAGGCTCAGTCCTGCACAGAAATGGGACAGCTACTTCACCCTTTGGTGTCCTCCTAGGTGGTGTCAATGCTGCATACATTTCCCTGTGGTGCTGTTTCTCTGGATATGCCCGTGCTGCAGCATAGACAGCTTTAAATTAACTTGCTTGGATCTTCGTAGCTGTCAGATGTTTTGCAGCAGTTTGGCACCGGTCTCCATGCTGCTGCATTAGCAGGACTGCTGCTTGCCAGCTTGGGCGTTTTGGTGCCTTTCTGAGGGCCTCTGTCCTATGGCAGATGATGGGACCATAGCACAGACTCACTGGCTGCCAGAGTACAAGCCTTGCGGTAGGCAGGACTGCAACAAAGCTGTGCAGACGTTACCCGAGTTCTTGTGGGTCTATGTAGCAAGTATGGGCAATGGTAGCAAGGAAGACCTCTCAGACAGCATGAATAGGATACCAGGGTCCTATCAGAGTTGCCCTGCATATGCTTGAAACTGTCCCTTCACTGCCCTCAGATGGGCTTAACCCTCTGGTGCGTAGGGCAGAAAAGGTTGCACTTGCAGCCTGGCAGTTGCCGATGATGATGAATGTATGTCGTGCTCAAGGACACCTCTGTGGAACAGGCTCTGTGCTAACCAGGTGGTGCTGGGGTGGAGAAAGCCTCTTGCTTTGCATGCCCCTGGTACTTCCGGGCTTGAGAGGTGGGAACACTTCTCCAGTGCATTGGTTAACTCTAGTGTTAGTCCAGCACCTTGAGCTTGCAGTTCAGTCCTCTTCTTTTTCAGGGTGTCTTGTAGCTCAGTGAATGTATAAGCAAGGAGAAGATTTCTGTCTCTACCTCTCAGCCATTTAACAGTAAGAGGACTTTAGGAGATCTAATTTGCATGGTGATGGACACATCTTTCTGTTTGGAGGTGTGTCCGTGCTGCAGGGAGCTGCGGGCAGGAGGCTGGGCAGGGTGGATTGCTGCCTTGTGGAAATCACCTGGTGCTTTTCAGAGGCACCACTGCAGGGGCTGGAGACAGCACTAGCTCAGATGTCCCCCTGTGTGGTCCCAGAAGAGTCCTGCAGCTGCCTCCAGCCTTTCCCTGTCCTTCCCCTCCAGCCTTTCCCTCTCCTTCCCCTCCATCCTTGATTTAACACAAAAATCCTACTTCTAATTAGTTTTGCTTTCTGAAGCTATGTCTCTGTGGCACTGAGTTGTTTCCAGAGATGCTCTGAGAGTACAGTGAGGGGGAAGGGAGACAAGTTTCTTATCAATAATAGCTATGTTTAACTCTATAAATATCCCAACCTCTGGGGATGTGCCTGAGTTGTTGGTTTATGTTGGTCCAGTTCCTGTGCAATGCTTGAAAATTGACAGGAGAGTAATGCAGAAAATGTCTCTCTGCTCTAGGAAAGCAGAGCATGACTGGGCTTTCTTATATTTCCTTGAGGGAAAATGGGGTTAAGACCTGATTTACACAAAAAGAAAGAAAGAGGAAGAAAAAAAGACCAGTGCAATATGAACAAGGCTAAAGTCCTCATGTTATGAGATGGTTGCACAAACTAGTGGGGCAGAGGACAAAATAATTTGGGTACTGAACTTCTGTGGAGCTGAATGTTTACCAGGCAAGCGTAATTTCTGCTCTTGCACCTACTGGGCCAAGCATCCGGAGAGGACATGCCACAGCAGTCAAGGGGCTTGTTCACCCTCCGGAAAGCACAGGTTTTGCAGCTTGGGGCAGCAAGCCATAAATGAGAGAGGGTGAACCAATGCCTGGAGCCTTGCAGTAGCTCAGACCAGGTTGCCACACAGTGACCATGCAAAGGAATCGGAAGGGACAGAGGAGGACAGTGGGAAATTCATAGTAATGATATGATGCTGTAGAGGGAGAGCAGGTGGTTGAGTTCTGCAAGTTTTGGTTTTCTGTAGGATCAGATATGCCTCATCTTTGGCTGTCAGAGACAGGATCCTGAGTTAGAAACTTCTGCTAGATACCATGTGATGGTTGTTATTTTCTGATCAAGTTCCTACTGCAGCCCATTCAGAGACTGATAAACACAGATTCTCTTTAGTCTCCATTCACATATGAGCCATTACCTTGGACTTCTGGGAGTTCGACAGCTAGATAAATTTTTTTGGGGGGGGGACACAACATTTGTGTAGGTAATAAAAGTAGGGATAAAGTGGGGGTGTAGAGTTAAATCATGACAACCTAAAGAATGAATTTGTAGAGGTAGGTGCTTTTTTAAAAAACAAAAACCCAACAACCTTTAGTGAATGTACAAAATTGTTACAATATGCCCTTAAATTTGACACAGATCCCCAAGTTGTTTGCTGACTATTCCCTTTGCCCAGGTCTTGTGCTATCCATTATTCTTGGTGTTTGAGGGGCCATTTAAAGTCCATGGTATCATTAGTGAATCTGGACTGGAAGAAATCCAGACTAAATTATGTCTGGACTATTACGAAGATGATGAAAGAAATTAAACACTTCAGATGGCTTCATGCTAGCAATGCTTCTGAAACTATCTTTCTGTCTGTGCATTTGTGAGCTCTTTGCTGTCCATGACTGGTTCGGGAGGCGGGGGGAAGTATTTCTGCACATGTTTGTGGATGCTGCACGATATATTTAAACAAGTCTCTGCTCTTATTATTGTTTGTGAATGTTCCTTTTCTTCTTTCCTATTTTTCTTTTCCTTGAACCTTTAATTCCAAGGGTTACTTGCAACACATGCTGAAAGCTCCCTCCCCACTCCGTTGCAGTAGAAACAGACTCATTAATGAACTCATTAATAATCTCCAGCTGGACAGTACCTAGGGAGATCTATGTGCTCTGAGTTAACATGTCTGTGGCTACCTCTGCCAAGTGGACATCTATTATTTTCTCACCTCAGCCACAGAAATGGCTCCCCTGACAGAGGCACTTTGCTATACCACAGTACCCAGAGATTGCTGAATATTCATTATATCTGACTACCAAAAGTGCTTCGCCAGCACATGGTATTGCAGCCAAGATGTTTTATTACCTCCTGCCTTTTGTTTTCCTCAGAGAAAGCAGTGTGGCTTCTGTCGTCAGTTCGGTTAACTTTCTCATCTGAGCTCCTTCGCTTGTGCTTTGCTTTGAGAAAGGGAAGAGAGGGAAAAACTCCAATTTAGCCCTAGCGCTTTGCTTCCGTGAAAGTGAAATGTACAGCCCTGTTAGTCTGCTGGAGGATTGATTAAAGAAGACAAGCCTTTGAACTTTGTTTCAAACAAGAGGTGGTTGTAATAACTGTAATCTTCTGCTTTATATTTCCCCATGTGAGGGAGGGAGGAACTCCATTTACCTTTCTGTCAGAGGGAAAATGAGGGGTGCAGGTGGCCTGTATTCAAACAACAGCAGCCACAGAATCCTCTTTGTACCTCCTAAAATTGTATATGGTCCCTTTTGTGTTGCTTACTGAGACTTAAAACTAGCCCACATTGCTTCGTGGGCTTCCAGCCTGATTAAGGGTGAGCAGCAGAACTGACCCTACAAGGACGTTGCAGGATCACGGTCTATGAACTTCATCTTCCAGCTGAGATGAATATTAATTTCCTGATATTCCCCATCTCATCATGTTAGCTGCTGATGTAAGAACGTCAAAGTGTCTATAGAGAAACAGTCTGCACGTCCATCCATGCAGCATATTGTCTGTGGTCAACAGCCAATGATAAATAAATAATATATATATACGTATGAGACTGTATAGATACATAGTGAGCTCTCTTCTGTTCTGTAGAAGCAAATGCCAAATCCCTGTGGCCAAACAGCTGTGTACTCTTACAGGCTTATGCAAATTTACAAAATTGCACTTACGACAAAATTGTCTTTTTTTCACTGTCATTGTAAGAAAAGAAAAAAAAAAGAAAAAATTGAAATGCATCTTTGATCATGATGTAATTACTTGAGAATTTATCTTGATGATTGTGGAAAATTACTTTAAAAAACAGTTTTTCCTTACAGTCCCCCTGCCTATGGTTTTAGAGACGTAGGTTCAATCTTTTTCCTCTGGCTGAATGGGTTCAAGCCTGCTTTAAATTGTTTCACAGGAGACTTCCCTACCAATGAGGTCATAGGCTGGGTTTTTGTTTGTGTGAATGAAGGCGAGAACT
>NW_009258274.1:634308-672120 GCF_000687185.1 Egretta garzetta | reverse complement strand
AGAGCATGTCCCTCCCTTGTGTAGGGCAGTCCTACACATTCCGGGCAGCCCTTATAACACATCTGGTGAGCAAGAGCCTTGGGGAATTTGTGGCTTGCTTGGTGGTTCGACATGTTCTTGAGAAATGTGAAATCAAATGCTATTAGGTATAAGAGGGAACTGAAACCCAGTCCTTTGCCCACAATCTAGGATGTGAAAGAAAACAACGTTGTTACCTTATTGTCTGACACATGCAGTCTTCAATGCCTGCTCGAAGCATATGGCTTGAATCACTGATAACCTCATAGGCTGTGCCCACCCGTTGTGCTAATTCTTGTCTTTCACAAATTCTTTTAGAATTCAGGGGCATGCCCAGTGAATTTAGTATTTATACTTGCTGAGAAACTGAGAATTATTTAACTCCATGCAATTGTTAAGCCTCCATTGCATCGATCAGGACATTCTTCACTGATTGCATGATGAGATTTGACTTTCTACTTTTTCTAGTTCTGCAATTGATATTTTCCTCCCTTGAAAGGAATTTAGAGTAACAGTAAACATGGGAACAAAGTGACAAATAGGTCTTATTTCTTGGATACTCTGCATAGATCCCTTCAAGCAAAATTTTATGTGTAAGCAATACAGGCAGAAAGATGTACACAGAAAATAGTATCAGTGGTGGCAGTTATGTGGAGCTACTCTGTTTTATACTAGCTTAGATTAGGGATCTCTCTTCAAATTCTCTTGATGCTACTGTGGTAAGAAGTTGGTTCAGGACGATTACGCCCTATTGCAATCTCTGTAGATGCTAGCGTCAAACCTCTTCCGTTGATGGAACCACCCATGCCCCTCAGTTCTCAGCTCAGTAGATGCGCCTTCATAGCTGGAAATGAAATTATCTAGGTTTTTGAAATGTGTTTTCCCCACACTTAAAAACTGCCTAACAGGCTGTTTATGGAAAATGTGCTTTGGTTATAGAATAAACTATCTGTGTGTCTGGCTATGGGCATCAGAACTAACAGTGAAAGAATCGGATTTTCTGGTTACTTATTCAGGGTTTGCCTTGGCTATATTTAGCCACACTTTGCAAAAGAATAGGTTCATGTACTCTCTCTGCCAACAATATTAATATTTCAACATTACATAACTCAAATAGAATTTTTTATTTGTTTCAGTATTAAATGTTTGTGTGCACGTAAATACTGTCCTTAGCTTTGTGGCGCTCTGTGGAGTGCCTGTATTTTGGCTTGGTGCGGATTTTGTCTCGGCTGAATTGGTCAGTGGAAGGGATTTGTGTTTTTACTTTTCAGTCATAGGCACATCACGATCATGCCTTGGTTTACAAGCAAACTAGAGACTCGTCAAGTGGACAACATGGTAGTTCTAAACTCAGATGGAGGAAATATAATTGGAATAGACAATGACAAAGTCTCTGTGTAACTTATACTTCAGAGCAAATTTGCATGGTATTTATATACCCGTGATGAGGAAAAAATATACCAAGATTTCTTTCCTCCTCTGTAGTTCAGCTGGGTATTTTGCTGTGTAATCCTGTGATGTGTGGATGTGCTGAATAGCTTTTTTAATGACTTTTGTTAGCGTGAAACCTTCCTGGGAGATCCCAAAGCTCATCTGAAAATGGCTAAATGTACATGCTAAATCCCACAGACATGCATAAAGCAGGGCTGTGAAAGTGCTATCCCAGGGCATGATCTGCAAGATAAAGGCACTTTCCTTGACTCCTGTGAAACATCAGTTATATCATTCTGCTTGTTTCATCCTTACTTACTGCGGTGCCAACCACTGAGCTTCTGCGCCTATGTTCTCAACTTTGTGGTGCCCCCCTTTCCCTCCCAATTAAATCTGCTTGATCTGATGTTTCTGAAGTCTTTCCTGCCCCAGGTTTCTGTGTGCCATTCAGATATGTCAAGTCCAGCCCGTACAATGCAGACTCATGAAACTGTGGAGGCTCAAAGTGGTGCAGCAGCCCTGAAAAGCAATGGAGTTCAGGAAATTAAGGGGAGTCCTGCCTCTTATTCAATCTTGGGAGCAAGATCACTCCCATTAAATTAGACATGGTGTATCCAAATGAAACTCTCCCTGTGCCTCATTAGTGATGGCGTGGAAAGTAGAGCTTACGGAGCAGCCAGAGGCATTTGCAAATTCAGTAAATAGTTGACTTACTGGAGACGGATGCTGGAGATCTGCATTTATTACCTTCTTCCACAATGTATTTGGATCCTTTACCTTGTTAAATTTTTATTTTTTTTTTTTTTTAAAATCTCCATTTCCTTTGATGCAAGAAGCTACCAGTGAAGAGTTCTCTGTATTAAAAAGTTATTTCTATTTCCCTGAGCACCCTGCCCATGTTCCTATTGCAAGGCCAGGACATGAGTTTGGCATAATGAGAGTAGAAGCAGCTGCAGCCCCACATGTAGGCGGCTTGGCTACCAGCATCACCACGTGGGTCACAGAATCACAGAATGGCAAGGGTTGGAAGGGACCTTGGGAGATCATCTAGTCCAACCCTCCTGTTAAAGCAGGTTCACCTAGAGCATGAAGCAAGGTGCAGGGAAACAGAGCAATCCTGTGTGAAGGTAGAAACGTGTTCTTCATTACTGGACTAGACTGAATGTGGAAATGGGCATGACTGATAAAAGTGGATGAGCCATGCTGTCAAAAAGAAAGACTGTGTCTGGGCTGCCTGGTGTCGGGTGATGGGAAATTTAGTCATATTTCAAGTTTCCATTTTAGACGCTTTCCACACTGGAAATTTACTGCCATTATGTGACTCTTAAATTCCAGAATAACTTAGAACTACTCTTGGGATCAAGATGTTCTTAGATTTTTATTTTTTTTCCTGGGACAAAAATATTTAACCTTTGAAGGAGCAATGCCAAGCTTGTACCTTTTATGAGTCAGTGTATTTTTAGCTAAATCACAATAGGTGTGCTATCTTTTTCTTTTTTTTTTATTCTCCCCTCATGCCAACTACAAGATTTTTCCTTCAGAAAGAATTTTTGAATAAAAGCCATTTCCCTCTATCAGTACAGAATTAATTCCCTGTGGGGATCCTTTGATTTCTTCAGTGTACTAAAGGTAGGGCACAGGGGATTTTTAATTTTGTAGTTTGTTTGGTATTTCAGAAGCAGTGAACACCAGTGGTTAGATCAGCTGATAGTGAATCAGAAATCAAGACATCTTGTGTAGCTTTTGTCAAGTCCTTTAAGTATTCTTTTGCCTTATTAACCCTTTCTGATAAGACATTACTTATACACTCCTTGAAAATGGGGATAAATCCTCATAAACGGCAAATTCACTAAGACTCAGCAAATGATTATACGTAATTTAAAGTACAGAAGTGGAAGGTGTTGGACAGGATTTCTTCATGAACGGGTGCTACTAAACCATTGCTCCAACTCCGTCTTGTTCAAATCCACCCCAAGGATGGAGTGTTCTCTCTGAGGTTAACTGGGGATGCTCAGACCAGGCAAGTACCACCTCTTATGTATGAGGAAAAGTGTCTACGGATTGGGACGTGGATAAAGGGGTGTTCTGGGGCCCCGTGTTGTACTGACATTTCCCATGTTGCGCTTGCTCGCAGATAGCTAGAAGAGGTCAGTTCCAAGCTGGCAATTTTATCCTCTCCTAAAGTCGCCTAAAAAGCCAACACATTTGTGCTTGTTGGTTGTTTTGTTGGTTCCCCCCCTTTCCTCACAAGCCCCTCTGTATGGGTAGTAGAATTGGAAAGGAAAGAACTGATAAATAACCATGAGTCATTAAAATCCCCATCTTTCTATACTTCTGCAGCCCCCGCCTTGTAGGCTTTTGCTATCCACAGCTCTGAAGTTACAGGGACTATGGTTTCATGTCAGATGAAATTGTTCACATTGCCATGGACTATTAAAAACAACCCACTCTTCTCTGGGATGATCATTCAATCTCCATCCTGGTAGTCTAGAGAAGGGGATTGTGACATGCCACACAATATATAAATATCACTGGTCAAAAGGGGAGCAACAGTTTTAAGAACTCTAAACTTATTCTGAATTTGCAGAACCAGACTCTGGTGAAAATTTCTGCACAATGTGGAGCAAAAAATAATGCTACTTTAAGATTTTTGTTTTCAGAAACAAGATGTGCCAGACACATATAATGCTAATTTGAAACCATGACTCCAAAAATGGTTTTAGCAAAAGAGTATAGAAATCCTAATGAAAAGAAAAAAACAGAAAAATATAAAGTGGGGGCAGTTTCCCAGAAGAAAATTGCTACCTTTTAACAGAAAATACTTTACCCATTCTGATGCATACACTTATGTTTATATTTCAGAAATTATTTAGGCTTTTATTGCACTCCATATTTTAATGACTAATTGACATTTAACTACCTTGTGATTACTGATGCATTTAATTGAGTTTTCTATTCCTTCTTTACTCGAACAAAGGCACCCTGGATACAATAGCAAAGACATTTCATCTCCTTGTAGCAGGTCTGAGTCTTTCTACCAAGTTTGTTTAGTGTTCCTGCGTGAAATGAAATACAGAATCCTTACTAGGTTTTAAAGAGGGAATTTGGAAACTACTTCTGCTTCCATCAGCACTCGGGGGGTCTGATTTGTGTCTCTCACTGACTTCATGCGACGGATTTCAGAGGGTTGCTCCTCTTTCTGTTTACCTGTGGGGAAATGAAGTTGTTCTTGCTTGTGCTGGAGCAGACGTCTTTAGATTTAGCCAGTAATGCACCTTGCTTGTTCCCAGTCTAAACAAGGGCGTTGAGGTGATGAAAGACACACTCCAACACATGGGTCCAGTGTCCTGCGCTGTGCGTCCGGGGTGCTTTGGGTGCCCTTTGCTCTGGAGCTGCTCATTGTATCTGGCTGGGGATGAGCGATCAAACAGGGTTTGGTTACCTCCACGCCAGCCGCCTTAGCTCTGGCATAGTAGTGGTGATACCAATATTGGTCCTAGACTTTAAACCCACCTGTTGAGAAAGGAGGACCTTCAAGCTTGTGGATCCCCATGCACGTGGAGCCTCAAACCTGGGCTCTTGCACTGCAGTCTAACCTCCAGGCCGTCCCTCTGGCAGTGTGATTGACAGGTAGCTAATAGAGGATTATAACTGCAAAATGAGACTATGCAGTGGGAGCAGATGAGTGTTCAAATAACAAAAAGTCTCTTTTTATGCAAATGCCCCAAGCAATAAAGAACAAAGAGAGGTTCTCATCCCTCTGCTACCCTCTGAGAGTCTGGGAAGTGTAAGCAAATTGCTCCTATATGGAAGGGGAGGGGTTTGTTCTCTTTTCTAGCAGCTGTTGTGTGTTCTGCAAGAAAAGCAGAGGAGGGATGGTGAACATAAACCTTCCCTGGGATCTAGCTGGGAGGGAGGAGAAGCAAAGTAGGAGACAAGGCTGGAGAGGGCAATCAAGTTTCTTCAGCCTTCTCCCTCTCCCCCTTTTGTTGAAGCAGCACTCGATTTATTTGTGGACTTGCTGTCCTGGAGAAGGCTTGCCTCCAGAATCAGAGGGCCACGTAACTGCAGCAAGAAGCTTCCAAAATCCATAGCAATAACAGAAGAATAAGAAACAGAAATATTGAATTAAAAAGCATCTATCATTGTGGAAGAGCCCATTCCCTCTCTATTAAATTGAAACAGCCACTGTGCGAAAGGAAGGTGAAAACATATGAGTGCCAGAATAGAGCACAAAACTCCATCAGCCTTCCTGTCTTTTTGTCAAAAAATTCCATGAACAGTGTGACTGGCTCGTGCCCATGCTCAGGGCACAGGGTTGATTGCACCTGATGCAGCATCCAGGCCATCTTGAGTGGGAGGGTCTGTGACGGAAGAGCAGTGAAAGCTGTCTGCGGACAAATTCATTTATAAACCTGGAGCCCCCTCATCCTCTGAGGGGCACTGGCTCCCTCGTTTCTTTTAGGACTGGTAGGAAATGAGTCTTTGAGGTAGCTAAAGCCTGGGGTATTGCTGAAGATCTGAGCCAGGATCCATGCATCTGAAAAGTGGAAAATCTCTGTCTCGGCTGGGAATGTGCTGCTGGCCCCCCTCTCCCTCTCAGCATCCCTCCCTTCACCTCTGGCAGGAGGAATTTTCTTCTAGACTCTACTCTGTCTATAGCTGCTGGGTTTGGGGAAGGAAGGCTAAAGGGTCAGAATTAAAACACAAGGCAGTGGCAAAAGTTTCTCCACCTGACCTCTGGGCATCACTAGTTTGATGCTGTTATTTCTCAAGGAAACTTTCATTCTAGCAAAGGACAGTGCTGTGAGTCACGGTCCCTCCCACGCCGCTGCTCTTCATTGGAAAACTCTCCATACTTCCACCCGATAGAAAATCTTATCTGGCTTGACAACAGCTGATTTATTTACCAGCTACAAAACCAACATCAACCATGCTGTTGATGGGGGCAAAGAAGATAATACACTAGGAAGGTGATAATCCAGAAAGGTGTTTTTCTGCATAGAGAATTTTGATTGAGATTTGATTTTTGGAAAGGAGCAGGAAGAAGTTACTGTCATAGTTACAGAGGAAGCTCTTGTGAGCAGGCTGTTGGAATTCGTGTGACTCTTCAAGTGCTTCCAAATTGCAAATTTGCTGCAGAGTGGTGGTGGGGAATTGTCCCTGTTTGAAGTTGTGTACCAGAATGGCAATAATGTGGGGTTGGTTTGTTGGGGTTTTTTTTTGGGGTGGTTGCTCTTATTTACTGTCTGCCTGTAACGTCTCGAGCACAATGGGATTCTCTGCCTAGCCAACATGAAGATGTGATCTCTGTAAATGTTCTTGCTGTTCTGCATGCGTGCACTTGAAATGTTGCTGGGGTGTGGGGAGAAATCCAGCAGTCAGTGTTTCGGTAAAATCCGTAGGCGGAGAGCTTCAGTGCTGCCAGTTCCCATGGGCATCCAAATCCCCCAGGCACCTTTGATAATCTCAGCTTGTAATTATTATCAGTAAACATTTTGCTGTTGGGAGCAGGTGAGTGCGGCTAGAAGGAACTGGCATGTATCCAAGGAATTTATATGCCACCTTATTATCATAGTAATTGTATCAGGGAAGAGATGGTGTGTTTTCTTACTGCGTTTCACAGCTTTGGTGACTGAGACACAAAAAAGCCCATAGTCTAACCAGAAATCTTGTCCATTTGGGAATTTGGATAGAAATGTCCCATATTCCAGACCAGTACTCTAACATACATCCTTCCTCTCTGTTGTCATGCGTCAAAGGAGAGGTGGATGATTTCACTATGTCTTTTCCATGGAGAATGCTGACATTTCATTACTTCTTTCTCCAAATTCCTAGAAAATAATTTCTGAAAATTTTCCTTGTAGAAAATTAGGCATTTTGGAGTATCACTTTTTTTTATAATCAAGTTTTCTTATCCTTTTTATATTAATTCATGGTATTTCTGAATATAAATTTTTTCATTGTAATTTTGATTTACAATAAACCAATATTTTAATCCAACCTCACAATTTGTCCCAAATTATCATCTTCAACAAAAGTTTTATTTGTAATTGATCTCACAATATGTCCATGTGAAAATAGAAAAGTGGAAGTAATATAAATGAGTGAATTGTCAACAATCCAAAATAAAATAAAAAAAATACCAAAGCACAAATTCCAAAAAGATCCAGCATTTTTTTCATTGAAACTGATATAATGACACCGAAACATAGAAATCAGTTTTGTGCAAACAGCTTTCCCAAAGCAAATATGTTGAGATGAAAAGGTGTCTGAGGCCAGCTAACACTGAACTTCCACAAAGCAGATATAAAAAAGTAGCAGTAATATTTTTATAGCAATAACTAGAAATCCTCATAGAAAGCTGTTGGTATGAAAAAGTTTTGAAACAGAGCAAAGATGAATTTAAACAACCAAACTGGTATTAGTACTCTTCTGTACCTTGTTCTGCCATCCTATGACCTTGTAAAGCACTTTCATGAAACCTCATCCCTTCTGCTGTTTTTGCAGCAATGAACCTGGTAGGAAAGCAGAATGAAAGTTAATTTAATGTAACATGGGTAATTGTGTCCCATCTTGATTCCTCTGCTGCTCTCAGCATCGCAGTGTCCGCCTGCCTTCCAGGAATGCAGCGAACAGTGTGACTTGCATCTGGCACATGTTTGTTCTTTTGTTCCCTTCTTGGGGGAAATGATATCGGTTGAGTGTTTCGCTAAGAATTTTTTTACAGTATGTGCACATAGGATGCAAAATATTTGCTAGAAAAAGTCCAGGCCAAATAAATTCCTTCTAGAATGGAGGACAATGGAGTATGTGAAGATTATTATGGCTCACAAGAGTTAATACCATAGTGATTAGAGCAGAGGAAAGTTGTTACCTGCACAGGTGAGAGACAGTGTTGCTGACCACAGGGGGAGCGATGGCTTCAGGAGGCTGTTGGGTAGCATGGGTGCGTGTCATTGACCTTGAAGATAAGGACTAAGACCCAGAGACTGACTGACCTGTGCCATCAGAGAGAACAGAACTTGGATGTACTTGTGGTGGCCCAGCACCGCTGACAGGAGCTGCTGTGGGGGGTTGTGATGCTTCAGTCATGATGGCAACCAAGAAAAACAACCCACCTGGTCCCCCGCTGTCCTTGGAGCTTGTAAAGCCTCCTGCTGTCCACCTCGACTCTTGATGTCCCTTGTCCTCTGCCTTGCTTTGTCCTTACTTCCCAGTGGCATCAGGGCCTAATAGCAAAAGATTGGCCAATGTTTGTGTTAAAATCTTTTGACCATGCTTTGAGCTCTGCCGTCATTTCAGGTCTTCCATGAACCATTTCCACACTGGGCCGTGGCTGTACGCTGCCAGCAGATACAGGTGGCTTTTTTAGAGTAATCCGAATGCTGGAATTAATGACGTACAGATATTGGGATCTATTAATCTGGTTTAAGCTCCACTTACCTCTATTAGCCTAGTGGTCTCTTGAATGGCATTGAATGGCCCTATTTACTGAAGCTGTGTTAACTAGTAGGAAACACTGGGCTTGAGGACTTGAGGGGTTTCAGATGCCCTTAGTATGATTCATGTTGTTAAGACAAAACCACCCCAAACCCTACTCCCCTTGCCCACAATCCTTTATTTGGAATTATGAGTTACTGTTATCTTGTAATTCCTCAATATTCCTTTAAGATGTTGAACTGAGGCCTGATTCCACTCTCACTGAATTAAATTCATAGCTACGCAAAGAATTTTGCTCTTATTAAAAGGAAAGGTGAAAAAAATTAATAAAAATATCATTCTTTTTTATTAGTAAAAAAATACACAGTTTGTTTAAATGAAAATATTTGCCCCTTATTCTGCATGAGTAGAGGAGCTCTGAAGCGGTGCCCTGGCCAGGAGGCAAATGTCACCCATGGATTCTCACAGAAGGGTCAGGTGCCAGGTAATCATGTTCTCAAACTGTTCCCAAGTTACTCAACATGCAAAGTAGGAACAGGACTTGTTCCTCCTAAAATGCAGTGTCTTGAGGGTGTTCCAGGGTGACGACCATGGTGTGTCTATTGCCCTGTGCAGGTTTAGTGTGTGTGTGTTACCATCTGTAGAGCTTTGTCCCCAGCAGCTGTTGGTGACTGTCTCCCTTTTGGGGGGCGGGAGGGGTCCTGCTCTCCTGCAGGACTCTCGGTTGTGCTCCATGCATCACATCTCTGCCTTGCTGATTCCGCACCTATCCAGCAGCACAGCCCACCTGGGAAGAGTTTTCCTGTCTCCTTTCCATGCTTGGCTTGAGAGGGAGCAAGGGGGCACACAGGTATCAGATGTGATGACGAGCATTTCACTGCTCTGTGCCTTAGCATCCCTAGCTGTAAAATGGGAAAAATATCTCTTTCATGAAACTTTGGGGTTAAATTTGTGATTGTTTACAGCAGCTTCAGCCCCTGTGGAAATGGATTTTGTGTGTGTGTATTCAGTTAATGAGTCGCTTTAAGAATTATCACTGCTCTGAGCTGGGTTTTGTTCCACACCCGTTTTGTTTTCTTTTTTTTTTTTTTTGTCCCTCATTTCCTATGGCAACTTGGTCTCCCCATCAGCAAAACAGGCACTTTAAGCACCACTTCCTTACACTCATGTTTTCAGGGTAGAAATTGAGGAAATTGTTTCTGACAAATAAATGCTTTGATCTGTTACAAGAATTATGGTCTGGATTAGTTAAACATTCATACGTGGTAGAGGTTTTTGTGGCTTGGATGGTGCATGTGGTCATCGTTGTTTATTTAGGCTACAAAATGGATTGGGGTGATAATTTTTACTGGCTTCTAAATAAACTCATATATAGCTGACTCTCTTAGCAGTACAAGTTCTTCTCCAGGAAGCTTGTACCTGGACGGTGCATCCTTCTGTAACAGGACAAATAATTAAACTCAGCAAGTTTGGGTGTAAAAAGATGATCATCAAAATGAAGAAGGCGAGCTTTTCCTTGTGTAGCCCTCTCACCTTCCCTTGTTCGCCATCTGCTAGCAGCTGTTGTACCGAGCACCCGTCTGGCTCTTCCTACCATTCTGCCTCTGGTCCAGAGCTGCTCCCTGTCCCCAGGAGGGCTCTAGGCTCTGAAGCACTACGGAACTGCTGTGCTGGTTGAGTTGTTTGTGGCATTGCTAAAATGAAACTTCTGGTATCTCTTGTAGGTCACAGGGAGCTCTTGGGAAGGGATGAGTAGTGGGAAGGGGTGGTACTGCTGTCCTTGCTGGGTTCTGTGAAACATCAGACACCTAACTTTAAAGTGATCTTGACTTCTGGGGGCTTTGCCCTAAACGGGGCTCTATTCCCATCAGATACAAAGTGGACAAGTCACGGCTATAGGCAGGATTCTGGCTGAGGCTGTTTCTTTGTACGGCCAGATGGTTTCCAAGCACAGGGGGAAGGGTTACCCCTTTTCTTTTGCTCTGCGACTTTCATGCATTCACATGGACACCTCTGTTCTTTATCCAGTTTTCCCAGCAGCTGGAAAGAGGCTGGAGGGGAAACTAAAATCAGGAGCTTAACCACAACTGATCTGTCAATGTGATACTTTTTGATAAAAGCTCTTACAGATGTTATGAACAATAATCTATCTTTCTTCAGGCTATTGACTTTCCTATAAAGAGTAATGCAGAGAAGTGTCCTTCCTTCAGAAATCTCGGAGGCAGTTTAAACACCACCCCCTGGGAGAACCTTGTTCTCATCTAAGCATAGTGGTTTTCTGACTAATTTAAATTTATCCTTATTCAGCTTCATTGCTGTCAGGGCTGCTACTCAAAAATAGAACTTTTCCATAGGTAAAAGTCTCTAAATGCTGAACTGGCAAGAGGCAGACTTATGCCAGATTTTTAAAAATTATCACTCTCTTTAAAATTCCACTTTAAAAATTAGTATGGGTTAATTTCAAGATGATATTTCTATATGAAACGCCTTTTAGGAAAGGATTTTATTTTCTGCTTATGCTCTTCCCCCTCCCTCCGTATCACCCTGTGCAAGCACCCTTCGGATTTCAGTGTGGCGGGATGATACGCAGTCATTAACACTGCTTTCAGGTCCATGGGTATCTTCAATGTTGAGGTCATGATAGCCTCTCTGTAAGGGATCTCAAAGTAATTTATGACAGTTTAATGTGATTCATTTTCTTCAGTTCAATATTTTTTTAAAGTATGGTTTCCCGATTTTCTGGTATTTTCTTTATAGAGGTCTTTTCCTTTGTTTTGTTCTCTGTGAAGTTTATGATTTGCTGTGTTAGAAAACATGATGTTTTGCAGAGAGGCTGGTTTGGTTAGAGTCTAAACAATTCTCTGCTTTTATTGACACTGAAGGTGTCAAAAAAGATTCAGGGTGTTAGGAGAACAGAAATTATTTTCCTTGCACAACAAACATGGCATCCTGAGTGAATTCTGTGATCCCCTCTAAGCCCTCCTTGAGCCCAGGGCACTGTGGCTTTCCTAGCCCTGTTATTCTCCTTATGTTTTGCTACCACTTCTCAGTTGTTGCTCAGCTTGCCTCACTGGTGACATCATACCCAATTGCTGGTGACCTGAGTGTGAAGTCAAGGGGAAATAATACAACCTGAATAAGTTGTATGATCTGGTTAAGCCATCCCCAGATAGCAAATCTCTTATTTTCCTCCCTGGGAAAAGGGAGGAGGATGGAAGCCAGAAGCAGCACTGATAGCTGCAAAGCTGAGTGGTTTTCCAAAGGTTTCTGTGAGCCATCAGCTGCTTTGAGCAAAGAAAGCAGAAGCTGAGAACAATTTTGCCATAAAACTGAATTAGTTCTGAGCATTGCCATGAAAAATTTTGATGTGCTGTGATAAAAGTTGTCATATTTATTTCTTAGCATGCTTGGCTAGTAATGCACTGCCGTCGTCCAGTCTCTGTTGGCTTTGGACTTTTTGTATCACCCTTCCTTTGTTAGTAAATAACCTACAACAGCCCTAAAACCTTCCTGAAACAACCCAGGGCTTAGCCTGGCTCAGCAAGCATCTGGGTTTGTAGTGATGTGCACTGTGCAGCGAGAAGATGCTGGGGGCTGTGCTTCTTATGCATTGGTGTCCTGAGCTTGGTTCAAAACTCTGACGAAGCTTCATACTTAGGTTCAGCCCCCCCCCTTTTATGGAAGAATCCTGGGTGTCTAATCAGGACTGAACCTGCACTGTATTTTCTTATCAGTGGGAGTATTAGTAAAGTCTCTTTACTCCTTGGCCTCCAGTTCTGGTGGGACAAGTCAGATTTGGGTATCTTTGAAATTCTTCTCCCCTTTTCAAATGTAGTTTAAACTACACAAAAGAATTTAAGAGGGATTACTAATCTACATGTGCTCTGCCACTGGTTTCACTAATAAGCTGAGCTAAAAATATATGAAGGTGCCAGTTTACTTGCTCAGCAGAGATATTGGCTTGTGCCTGTGACTCTGCTGTGCTTAAACAAAACCTCTTGTTTTTCTAGGCCCTCCATCCTTCTCCTCTTACTGATGCTGTTGACCTGGGTTCCTTGTGTGGTCCTCTACGCTCTGCCAAGGTGCAAAATATGACTTCTCTACTGTCTCCAATCACAGCCTTCTCCCATCCATGGGATGCTCCCTCCAGTCCTGTCTGGTGAGTCTCCTTCCTTTCAGGTTCAAATCCTTCTTAAAAAGTTATAGGAAGATCCCAGGGAAATCCACTTTGGAAATGGTAAAGCAAAATGTTTTTCACTTGTTCAACATTTTCTTCATTGAATTGAAGGGAAAAAATAAAGAGTAAAAGAATTTTTAGCTTCTTGTATGCAAAGCTTGAAATAAGCTGAGATGCCTAACTTGAGTGCATTAAAAGTGTGGACTAAAGCTCTAAAGAGCTGGGTTAAAATCCAGTGACATTATTCAGTTTGTGTGAAAGATCAAAGTGAAATGTGAATTACTTGCAAATCATCTTGCTCCTCTAATGTCCTGGCAAAGCAGCAGTGAACCCTGCCCTGATGCGATATCCGGAGGAGTCCTGGATGGTCAGGGCTGGCTGAAAAGATGGTTCCCTCCATCCCTTACATTTTTTTGGTAAGAACCACCTCAGGTGGTCACCCACCAAAGAGGACATAGACTTCTAACTGGAGACAATGTCTTCTTAGCATTGGGTGTACAAATACTGACTTGCGAAGTAAGGAGAATGTTACATGCTCGTTGTCTGAGGTCAGCATTTGGTTTGAGCACATTTCCTGTGTGTAGGATACTCAGAGCTGTAGAGAGCTACTAATGCGAGTTGTCTGGGCAGCTGCTACTGAGCTCGTATGGCTAGCATAACTGCATGTAAACTTCTATCATATATGCTACACTTCCAAGCATTAAAGAACCCTCTGAGCCACCTCTCAGAGGGTGCAGCAATTTCTCTTGGTTTGGGGGTACCTGAGAAGCTGCTATTTTTCCCCTCCTGATTTGTGAAGGTGAGAGTAGTTTTGGTTTGGTTTTTTTAATTCTCAGCAACTTCTGGAACTCTCCTAAATTCAGCTGAAGTGGGAAAGTTATTAATGTTGAGTGAGCAGAGTTTGCTTTTTAAAAAATAAATCAAAAGAACATGTTTTGGTACATTAAAAAATGCATGTCATAAAACTGCTGTTTCTGTGCCTGCCAAAGCCAAGAACTGTTCAGGCGTGGGAAAGAGCAAAGAGGAAAAAAAAAAAAAACCACAATAAAAACTATCCAAGCCTAAAGGAAATATTAGGAAAGGAGATGAAAGGCAGCCACCTGGGATGCCCATGAAACAATGGGCTTTAATCCCCTGCTGGTGCTACATGCTTCCTTAGAAAGGGAACTTACAGATAAAGGAAAGATTGCATGGATAATGTGTTTGGTCACTGTTCGTAACCCTCAGCTTGGGGCCAAAGGCTCTCCTTACAGGCAAGAAGCAGTGCTTTCTTGCAGATAGCAGGAATTCCCCAATTTTATGCATCTCTGCAGATCTGCTAGCGCTTTAGTGAAGGAGCGTTGGCCTCCAGATTTACAGAAAGGAGGCAGCAACAGTCACAGGCAAATGTGCACAAAGAGGTAGAGCAACAGACTTGGGAACTGCTTAGTCTTTGGAAAGATGTTATAGCTGAGGGAAACTTGTAACTGATGGGAAAGACCAGAAAGAGTTTAGAAATGGTAACACCAGCTTCGTACTGCTGAGATAAGACCGCTGTATTGCGAACTTAAGGAAAATCTTCAGGATTATAGTGTTTGCCGTTATGCAGCAGTATGAGAGTTTGTACGGTGGCCAGGATGCCACCTGCGAGTGTCCAACAGAAGTCGCGAACACTTGGTAGAATAGATATCGCTCTCCCTCCCCCTCCCGGCTCCCCAACAACAGTTCCAGCCAAGTGGGAATGGAGGAATTTTAGATTAGCAGGCTACGGGCTACAAGCAGAGAGCTAACCTTGTCTGCCTTCAAAGCCAGGGGTATAATCTCTAAATTAAATTTACATGATTTATCATACCTAGGAAGATTGGTGAAACATCCAGAAAACAGGGGTGGCAAGATGATAGCCATTGGACTGGAGGGGTTTTCCCTCAGTGGTAAAATGTGCAACTCAAACCCCTGAAATAGGATTAGTACTGGGTCCCCGAACAAAATTGTTCTGAAACACAGAGGTGTTTAATATATTACTATCAAAATGCAATATCTCAGGACAGCGACCCATCTGTTATCATGGAGGAATCAGATGGAAAGTGCATTAGAAGTTGGAATTTGTCCCCACTGGGAGAACTGCACTGAGTCATGGTGATGTATGGGATCTGTGCACAGGGAGGAGAGAAAATATTCTCACTATGATTTATCTATTGCATAATTACCACCACTTTCCACAGCATTTATGTTCTGTTGGCTGCAGACAATAGCAAAGCGAGGTTCCCTCAGCTCCTTTGCAGTCCGATTATGCTGGAGTTTTAGTGGCGGAGGAGCTCTTTTAGGATGCTGGAAATGCGTTTGAAAAGAAAGGAGAAACTAATATGAAAGAGAAAGGCCAACAGAAGCTGACCTAGGAGAAGAAATAACAGATTTTTGATGCATTTTATTTACTTGATACCTTAGTGTATAAATTTGATACATAGAGGGATGGTTTGGTTAAGCACTTTGGTACGTGCCTTCTTCACAGCTGGCTTTCAGGGCATCCCATAAAAGGTGTCGTGCGAATGTAAATCCATGGAGATCTAACATGGAATTTGGGCTGTGCAATACCAGGCTGCTTTCAGTATGGTGTGGGTCTGCTACCAAGGCTCACTCCATGGGTCACAGAGAGCTAAAACCACATTTATGTCTGTATAGCTAAAATAAGAACTAGACCCAGGACAGTTGAGTAAAACTGGTTTCTAGCAATGACAAATTCATAGGGTAAGGGAAAGCCTGAAAACACTTTATCCTTTGCTCCCAGAGTGCTGCTCTCTAGCAGCAAAGTAAAGAGAGATTTTCTTCTTGCTTGCCTCTGGACCCTGAAACAATGGTGATGTGCATTTCCTTTCTGCATCTGCTGAGCCTTTGGTGCTCGCAGTAAAATTCACCCTTTCTTTCTTTCTGTGATCCCCTACACCATCTCTTTCCACTGCTACTTAAGCTCTAGAGGCAGTTTGCCTTCATCCAGCTATATGCCTCTAGCTTTACTTTGCTGAATCTTAAGTAACATCTACGGCTAAGGCAGGAATAAAGCCACATCCTGAAATGTTACCCCACACACTCTGCAAAGGGACCGATTAAAACTTTCTTGTTATCCCTAGAAATCTGGGTATCTCCTAAGAAAGCTATGAAATGGTTTCCTCTTTTAAGTGCTGGGATCTTCTTAGGAATCCTATCATATTTCATTTTTATTATCTGTTCCTAGAACTACCCAGGTGGCATATTGAAGAACACTTGTCAAAAAATGTAGCATTGTTCTTTTATCAGGAATAAATGAAATTTATCTCATAACCCAATCACTCCTTCTGAAATTACTATAGATCCAGGCAAAGAGGAATCGAAGATAACGTATTTTCTTCATTTATTGCATTAGCATTCATCATCTTTCCTTGTATTTTTTTCATCTTTTTTTCAATAAAACCCCCAGGTATTTAGAGGCTAGAAAAGACCATTTGGGGGGTTTTTTTGGTTTGTTTTTGCTGAATTTTGCAGGTTAGCTGAAGTTGGCACATAGCCAGCCTCACATCCACATAGTCTCTCTTAAAACTTGTTGGTGGGGTGCCACTCCAAGGAGACACCTCACTAAATTCATGTTGCCAAATGTTTGTCATCTTCTCAGGATCTCCATGGTGATTAAGGTTGGGATTTTCCTCACCTAACTCCAGCTCTCTGAGCACGTTCCTGGTGCAGCCGGTTCCCGGATTTACGCTATTGGTGCTTTCACAGGTAGCCAGGATTACTTATCCTCTAATGTGTCTTTCTCTCTTTCTACTGTTGAGGGAGCCTGGATGACAGACCTAAGTTACATACTTCATTTTTTTTATGCTTAGAATGAGATGAATTCTATCCTCCAAATACTTCAAAGCTATTTACATGATTTTTCTTCCCTGGCTGCGGCTGGTAAAAGGCTCTTTCAGATCAGTTCTCCCCTGCACGAAGAGATTCTCGCTCAATTCCTCCAAGGCTTGACCTTTCCTGAGCTTTTTCAATTATGCCACATGCTTTCCATGTTTGACACAGCCCTAAATAGTTTTGTACCATCTCATGAATTCTCTTTAGAGTTATGTTTTACCTCTGTCACCTCTGAGTCTCCTCTCTCCCAACAAATACAGGTCATGTTTGCCCAGTGCTTCTGTGCGAGGTGCCAAGCTGCTGATTCAGTCTTGCATTGCCTAAACTCCTTCCTCACATCAACAACTTCAGGGTCAAGCTATTGCTTGTTCAGAGTGTGAGAGTGAGGGAGAGGAAGGACACAGGGAAACTCTTTTTCCTTGTCTGGGGCACTTGTATTGGAAGAGCCTTGGTGCAGCTGAATGTCTCCAGAGATGCAAGGAGTTTGAAGGCTGTACATTAGCTCCATGAAGGGGGTTCGTGCCAAGATTTGTACATTGGGGAAGTTCTGAAAAAATGGAATGGATTCACTGTTCTCTGGGGGTTTTTGTTTGGTGGTGTGTCGTGTCGTGTGTGTTCCCCCCCCTCCTAAACTTTTGGGAACCTCAGGCACACTGAAAAGGAGCTTGGAGGACTGGAGAGCAGCTTCCAGGCCACATACATGTCTCTACTTCTTTTCCTACCCACTTACACTGAAATTCACTTTCCTATTGTCAGGGTTGTTTCTTTAGCTTGGAGATCTGAATACTGTAGAGGGAAAGGCCACAAAAGCAGAGCATGGTTCAACATTACCGGAAAGGCACTGTGATAATATGTGCTATCGTTTGTCCAGTTTGGGGCTGGTTTTGCATAATCACTTTTCCAGCACTGTACCTTTACGTAAAGTGGAGCACCTTGATCACGTTCTCAGTTTACTGCTTGCTTAAATGTAATCCCGTGCCTTTACATGCTCTCAGGAGCTTTTAGCTTAGGTACACCCTGAGCCTTGGGACAGCAGCATAAAGAAAGCTGGTATGACAGAGGTGAAGAGATTTTTAAATTTTTTTTTTTGAGGAAAGGAACTAATGAAGAAATTGAGGAGAGGAGAAAGTGATTAACATCCTGGGCTTGCTCAGACGCGTAGAGAGAAATTAGTCTTTCCGCTGGTATGAGGGAGGGGGTAGGCCTGTTGTGCCCCACACCAGCTTGTCCTTTCACTGTCCTAGCTTGTTCCTGAGGCCACTGGGCTGAGGTCTGCAGCGCAGCCACCCCGTTAGCTCTGCCTCTGCTGCTGCGGGAATCCTAGGATGTGTCTGCCAGAGCTGGGTGATCTCGCACTGAGAAGGGAAAAATATCCACTGTAAACCTCACCCAGAGCACCACTGATCTGGAAGACCAACTTTCAGGAAGCAGGTGAACGAATGATTTATCACCAGGCAGTTTTGACCCTTGCCAGGGCCTCATTAAAACCTTCTTTCTTTATGGCTGACTGTGCGTAGCGTTGAGAAACTGGTCACAAGGCATTGATACACATTTTTCCCATCTTACTCTCCATTACCTGAGCCATAGTGAGAGAGTTTCAGTCTTTGAAAACGTACTAGGGAAAGCCTGAAAGGAAAGGAAATAAATCAGAAAGATGGTGTGCTCTGCTGGTGCAGTGTGGGCTAGGTGTCTTGTGCCAATTAACTGGAATTATTAATTTGGACCCTGTTTTATTTACTTATGGGGCTGGTGCAGCTATGGAGAGTCTGCTGGTCCCTCACCAGCAATGGATCTGCTTGTTCTGATTAGTTGCCATAGAAAGAGGTAAAATACAGTAGTTTTTAGCTGCTGCTCCCCAGGGGACAGGAGAAATTCCCTACTGCTTGGAAACTTCGCATCAAAACATGATGTCTTGCTCTCCAGGTTCAGTCTGCCAAATTTTGGTCCTGAAGCATCTATGTTGGCCTCCAAACCACCTCTCCTTTCAGTCTGCAGATTGTGAAAGGCACCTGCACAGGGTTGAGACCTCAGTGGAGCAAATCATCCTTTGGAAACCTCTCTCCTGTAGTGAGAGTCCAGGGTTGACTAGTAATTTCTAATTTCAGCATCCCAATCAGATCCCTCCAGTCCTGTGGGGCAGAGCTGTGTCTGGTCTCCCAGAAAAACTGCTGGTGTTTAATGAAGCCTGTGGGATTGTGAGCCTTTTACTGCTGTGGGTGGGAAGAGGGAACCTTGGAATTTCCACCTCAGGAGGGAGGTGTCTCTCATCCTATGTTATCAGGGTGACAGCATGCTTTGTCTGTAAGGGCTTTAACTTCATGGTAGGAAAGTAAGAAAACACTAGATATTGTCTAAAGGAAAGCTTTGAATCTGCCAAATATTTGTGAGGCAGCAAAACTTGCAAAGGGCCAGGAATGGCGCAGATTTACAACTGCTTTGTGGGCGTAATTTTCTCTGCTTTCTGGTCCTAAGCTTTATTTGCTTTGGGAGAATACCACTGTGCGTATTTCGGTGTGACATTTACAGTCTTCTTCATGCAAATTGGCCCAGGGACAGCACACCATGAACTTATCAGGGTTGGCAGGGAGGGTGTGCAGGGAGGTCAGTATGGGGGTGTGATTCCCCCTCCCTGCAAGGAGCGAACTGGGTCAGTTGCTGTGGAAGCGTGCTCCAGAGATCCGATGCAGAATTATTTTCTTTTTGTTTCAGTTGCCCTTTTTTCTTGGCAAAATCACTAGTTTTAGGGCTACACTGCCCAGCTTCAAGCCTCCAGGTATTTTTTTTCACTGAATGATGCAGTTTAGTTTATTATTTAATTGACTGCTTGGGTTTTTTTTAAGAAAAAAACCCCTTCTCCTTCCCCAAACCCTTTCACAAATTTGAAAATCATCTGCTATAAGTTTGTTAAAAAGAAGTAAGTAAGAGAAAACTAATTTTGGAGCAAAATTTGAAAGTCTATCTAGAAACAAAATATTTTGGAAGGAGTGAAAATGAGGTTCTATAGCTGGAGTTTGTTTTTAAGGTTCATTATGGAGTGTGCTCTCAAGTCCCCATAGCAGCGCAGGGAATGAAGACACGAAGTAGGAATGATGGTACCATGATATCAGGCACTGCAGAGCCTGGTGGGTGGCTGTGGTGGAAGCCACAAACCCACCTTGTAGCTGCATGGTGCAGCACAGGGTGAGATACTGCAATTTTCTGAAGAGATGGAGATGCTGGTTCTGCTAATACCTTGGAGAAAGGTAAACTATGCAGCAAGAGCTGGCGCAGATTTTGTATTTGGCTAGATATGGCACTGATTTATATCAGGAAGGAGATTCATGCGGCGGGGCACTGTAGGGAGACAGTTGCTTGTGATTTACTCATTGTGCCAACCTTGCTTTGAGTTTTATTTTTAAAAACCCTGTGTAGTCTCTTTTTCCTCCCTCTCTCTCCTGCACTGAGCAAATGCTGTTTGCCGCTGAGGACATTTAAACTAATTTTTCAAAAGCGCTGATGAAGCAGGACGCACTTTTATTGCTGTCATAATATCTCTCAAGCTTGCTTCCTTGATTGCGTTTGTAAAACACCGACCTTAATAAGTTCAAACCCCAAGGAAGAGATGGTGCAGACGGTAGCCCCTGAATGACAGCCCATCTGCTTGCGTGCCTTGCAGGCCAAAATGACTTCATTACAAGGCAGTATTCAGCTGAGTGCAGAGGCTGGCAGGAAAGCTCAGTTTTGCTGCATCTACCGCTATCCTCTTGCCCCATTTGATCCCATGGTGAGTGCCAAGTTAATTGGCACGCAAGTTGTGTTCCTCCTGCTGGGAGACTCTTTCATTGCGCAGCATGTTTCCTGCAAGCAGGGAAACGTGTGCTTTGCATGTCAGCATATTTACAGGCTGGTGTAGGACAGAGCTGGATGGCTGCCTCCTGATGAAGGGTGCACAGAGTTAGCTAAAAATTTTAGACAGCAAGGAAGAAGGGTCATGGCATGGTGAACAGACTACTGTAATGCAAAGGAGACTGCTATTCCTGAAACCCATCTTTACCAGCCCAGGTTTAAAAAAGACATTTCCGCTAGATGCCCTCGGTAGTATGACAAGCAAAAGCTGGAAGTTTGGGGCGCCCACTTTGGACTCAGTAATCATACACCATGGGTCTGGAAGACTCCTGAAACATGTAGATAAACATCCACATGTTACCCAGCAGTGAATGCACACATGTCCTGGTACCCAGCAGTCCAGCCTGCCAGTGGCTGGGAACAGCCACCTGACCCCCACCCAAAGCAGTCCAGTTCAGAAGGATGGTCAGGTCTGTCTCTTCTGAAGAGGAGGCAATTTCGTAGTTAGGCTCAAACCCATAGCATTTAGTTTACTGTCACAGGCAAGAGTGATTCCCCTTCCTTTAGCTGAAAAGTGCTTGAGCCAAGTTCTCAGTGTACTTTGATCTTCTGTTCAAGTCTGCAAATATACCTCAGCTCCAGCCTGTGGCATCTCCTGCAAGTCTCAGCCAGTCTGCAGCTCCATTAGCGTCTTCTGGTTTTGACCTGCAGATACGGTGCTTCTGACTTCTTGGGCTCTCCAGAAATTGTACAATCTATTTATCCCCAAATTCATATCTCCCCCTTCCCCCCTGAATGCCTCTTGCCCACACAGTCCTGCCGTTGCATGTATCTCCCAGTCACAAACCTTCTCTGGAAGCAGACATCCCACTGACCAGGCTGCTGGCGTGGTTCATCTCAGTTCTCAGCTGCAGCAGCCTCCCTGTGCACATTTATGATGGCAGCACACTCACCACAGCCAGAGGCCCTACTATTTTGGTCCTGGCCTTGGTCTGGGAAGACTGCAGTGGCAGATTATGTTGTGATTCTGCAATAATGATAAAAGGTTGGGTGTGTACAGAGCTGTGTATGCTTTTAGCTGACCTAAGAGTAGCTAATTAATTTTCCCAGCGTTGTGATTCACTGGGGCAACATTTTCTCCATCTGTGGCCAAAACCCTCTCCAAAGCTTTGTCTTGAAGTCACTGACATGGGATGATATCAGACACATGTGTTCTAATCCTGTGCTTACACCCTCTAATTGCTGCTTCCTGTTCTTTAGAATATTATTTGGGTCCAAATTAGTATGGAAGTTACCTCTGAATGAAAATAATTTACTCTGTTAAGTCTTGCTGAAGTTTTTGTGTGAAATATTTCCTTATGTGTTGTTTCTCCCTCTCGCTGCATCTTGGTTAGGATGTTGGGCCTACAAATGATGTCTTGGTGAGAATCAGAGTGGGTCCTGTTGGGGAATCAGTAACTGGGAATAGTGATTGAAGCTTTTTGGTAATTTGCTTTCAAATGTCTTGGCAACAGGAGTAATTTAGATCTAATGAAATAGATGGAGAGGAGGGGAAGAGATGAGATGGAGAGGAGGCCAGAAAAGGCAGCTTACGTCATTTACTCAGGACTGGCTTTGAGGCAATCCAGTTGTCCCAGAGAAGAAAATCCTGTGAGTTTCTTCTCCCTTCTCTTTCTTTGATGTTGGCACTCGCTTGGGATACATGGGCTGCGAGAGGTGTTGAGGTGTATCTGAGCTCTCAGGCTGAGTGGGACTCTGCTAGGGCTGAATAAGCAAGGATTAAAAACCTGGTGGCACAGATCATCTTTCTTTACCATTGAAAAAACAGCAGGACAGTAAACCCCATGTATTTATTTGCAGAGTCATCGCACTATTTGCATGTGACTCATCATGTGAAGCACTTTAAGGTGCCTCTAGATATTAAAAATCTGCTTCTTCCCTGGTGTGACTCACTTTCCCTTCTTCTGTGCTACATGCAGTAAGGTGTTGAGCGTCTACACCTTGCAGCAACGACTGTCAATGCAACAGCATGTGTGTGAGCTCCCCCTGACCGTGTCTGGAGGCCAGGGAGCGGCGGATGGCCTGTCTGAATTTCTCCATCCTCCCCAGAGCCCAACTGGTGCACTGTTTCCAATCTTATTTGGCTAAGGAAGCAAAGGTCAATGTTTTTGACTTGTCAATATTCTTGTCCAGCTTCCTTTTTTTTTTTTTTCTTGCTCACTCTTATTGCACTCTCTATTGCACTAGTTTTATTTTTGCTTCTTTTGATTTCCACCTCTGCTCCTTTGTGGCAAAACCTTTCCACATCTTTAAGTTCATGGCCTTCGTTCTGTATGTTTGATGTGGTTTTAAGTAGCTTTGTAGTTTCTTTTCCCTCCTCAGTCCCCCCAGAATTTATATCACTCAGTCAGGTCATAATCTTTTTCCTCCTATGGATTTTAGCTCCACTTCTCTATCCTGCTGTTGTAACTAAGGTCTCTCAGTCCCAGACTAATTCGCTGCATCCCTGTCACAGCTTCTGCATGTCTTTGTAACGATACTTTGTTAGACTGCTGTCAGCGGCTAAATGTGTTTTCAAATATTCTTCCTCTCTGTCTGCTGTTGCTGAAGCTTTGCTGGTGAATTCAGTCTCACACCCTGGGCCTCTGAGCAAGGAGAACAGGGACTTTCTTATCCCTATCTCTGACCCCAGGGAAATGGCTTGGTGAGAAATGGAGGTGGGAATTAGGCACCTATTTCTCCAGTGTCAACACCATGATCATGAGAGAGTCTCTGCTGCTGCATGGGATGTTGCTTTGCAAGGAGGAAAGAGCCACAGCAGGTGCTCATTTACTGGAGGGTAATTTGTGCCCTGTGCCTCTTGTCCTGACTCCGGGCACCACTGAAAAGAGTTTGGCCCTGTCTTCAATTGCTCCATCAGGTATTGAAACACACCAATAAGGTCTCTAGGAGTGTTCTCTTCTGCAGGCTAAACAATCCCATATCTCTCAGCCTTTCCCAGGTCTCTCAGCCTTCCTCCATGCTCCAGTCCCTCAGTCATCTTCATGGCCCTTTACTGGACGCCCTCCAATATATCTATGTCTCTCTTGTCCTGAGGAGCCAGCACTGGACACAGAACTCCAGATGTGTCTCACCAGTTCTGGGTAGAAGAGAGCAACCACATCTCTCTTGACCTGCTGGCAACCTCTGCCTCGTGCAGCCCGTGATGCTGCCAGCCTCTCTCTGCCATGGGGGCACGTTGCTGTCTCATGTTCAGCTTGTCCACCAGGACAGTGATGTGCAATGCATGCTTCAGTGTCTTCCCATTTAATTTGTGTCATTAGTGTTTCTTCTGGCTGCTGGAGCCGTTTCTGTTTGTATTAGAGTGTTCCAGTTTGTACTGAGCATTATAAGATTGCAATTTGATGTGAAATGGGCAAAAGCTGATTGAAGGGCCAAGGCAATTCTCTCCCTCATCATCTTCCAGAATAAGCACTGCTGTTGTAAGCTCCAAAACCACCTGTGAATGAAAGAATGTTCTTAAATTCTTGGATGACTTCCAGCATCTATCTGTGGGGAGGATAATCTTTCTGTGAAGAAAGGATGGAAGCCTGTGTATATGTGAGGGTGACATTAAACAGAGCTACCCTTCCACTCACATTTGTTAAGAATCCATTGCGTATCTTTTGGAGGCTTAAAGGCCCAGTGTGAATTTCTTCTTGGGAAAAGGAGCCTTGTACAATATGGTTTTTGGGACCCTAGAGATGAGCAAATCTTCCTCAAATATTTTGAATCATTGATGGATATTTGTTCCCAGCTTTAATCATTCCTGTCATACCAGCCTCATTTTTACCCAGGTGACTGTTTCTTGTGGCAGGCGGGTGAGACGGTGGCACATTCACATCAGAACGGAGTTGTCTCGGCACAGCTGGGAGTCCCCAGGGCTTGCCTGGGAGCAACTTGGATGCTCTGCAGAGTGATAGGATCATAAGAGAGTCTGCCTCTGAAGTAGCAGAAAGGGCTTCCCAAGCTCCTTCAGAGACCTGTCTGTTCATTCAGATGATTTCCATACTGAACATGGCAATCGTTTCCCTGAGCAAAATTTCAGAGAATTGCAGCCTCTTCAACGATCCCTTCTCTCTCCCGTTGTCATTGATAACTGGCTGTACAGCAGATGTGGAAAAAACTGCCCAATCTTTTTTCTCTGCCTGTGGCAATCCTCAGGTGCTCTCATATCCCCCTCTCCCAGCGCCACCAGAAAAAGCCTGTGTTGTTCTCTAGTGAACAAAATCCCACCCAGCAATATAAAAGTTTCTTTGCTGTGGAGGGTCAGCAATAGGTGGATTACACCCTGAAAATCCCCTGGCAGTTCTTGGAAAATAGGATTTAGATCTTTGTATAAAGGCAACTTTTATTAAGCAAACTGCTATCCAGTTGGCTCCCTGGAGTGCTGAGCTAGGTGAGTTTAGGAAGCTTTTAGCCAGGAAATTGGAGGGACACAGTTATCTGTCAGAGACTTAAAAACCCTGCCAGTGCCCCCAGGGATGATGCTTCGATACAGATGCAGGAAAAAATCCATATGTAGTCATAGCAGTGAGGAGAGGAGAGTGGCTACCAGGTGATAATATTTCCATTTAAAATCAAAAGGAAAATCCCCAGTTTATCATGAGTTTCTTGAGTGATCAACTAAGAGAACCTGAGGCCTTTAAACACTACACCTTTCTGTATTTACCTAATACGATGGTTTTGTTTCTGGTGATTGCTTTCCAAAATGTTGACAGTAATGTATTTCTGGTGGGTTTAAGAACAAAATGGGCCATGGCCTTTTTTTCTGAGGGCAAAAGTGAAGAAGGAATGGCCAATACTTTGAGAAAAATTATATGTGTGTGTGCATGAGCATTGCATATTATAGAACAAAAGCCTGTGGCTGAGGTGCATGTTGCTGCTCAGGAAGGCCTTGTGAACATGGCCTTTGGGCTTAGCCTGGACTGATTGTATTCCTCAGGGTAATGTACAAAGCCTGAAGGTTGTTGTCTTCTGCCAGCTGACAAGAGCTTCAGTGGCCTAGCAGGAGACCTGACAACACTGGGGTACGGCACACTTGACCCCTTTTGTGTGATAGTGATTGCCTGTGCTAGCTACATGGATTATGGCATTAAGAGCTGTTGCATTGGCATAAAACTCATCAGAGATGCCCTTTTATGGTTGTGTTTCTCTAATGTGTTTCAAGACCAGGTTGGACAGGGCTCTGAGCAACCTTATCTAGTTAGCGGTATCCCTGCTCACCGCAGGAGGGTTGGACTCTAAAGGTCCCTTCCAACCCAAACCATTCTATGATTCTATGATAATGGAGCTGGGAGCTGCTTGCAAAGTTGAGTAGTAGTGCTCCAGCCCTGGAAAACTTGAATGTCATGAATAAAGTCAGCAGGGAGTGGAGAACTTCTCCAGATGTGGAGCCCGAGTCCAGACAAAGATCATCTGAGATCAGGGGGATAAGTTCTGGTTGCAGGAATAAAATGGACCCTTGTTCCTGACTAAATCAGATTTTTTTTTTTTTTTTTTAATTTTTTCTTCTCTTGTGGTATCTGTGCCTCTCTGCCTTTGTCTAGAGCAAAGGGTGCTGTAGAGAGATGGGCAACCACTGATGTGCCTGCTTCACTGCACGGCATGTGGGGCTGGTGAGGACCAGGGGACAACACTGAGGCCACAGCAGCTTTGCAGTCACCTCCCTTCTGTGTAATGGGAGCAGACAGGGACCAAAAGGGTCATAAATGTGCCCCTAAGATGCAGGGGAGGTGCACCCTGTGATGCATCCTGAGGGGCTTGTCCTCGGATCATCTGGACAGGGGGACCTGTGGGACATCTGACATGGAGTCAGGGAACGGCTTAGACAGACAAACTTGTATCTGGCTGCTGAGAAATGCCTTTGGGTCTCACAGCTCAGGAGCAGCCAGCGACACCCCTGTCTCCTCTCATCCCCATGCAGAGCCGAGGCTCAGCAGAGCCGTGCGGGCACAGCCTGTGTTGCTTTCTCTGCTTGCTGTGCTGGACCCTGCTGCACAGCCTGCACGGCTGCCCCGGGCTGGTACTGCCTGCAGACCATAATTGCACATTAACACCTCCCTGCAGAGGTGCAGCGAGGCTGGATGTTGCCCTTAGTGTACAGAGAAGATGGGTAGCAGGTGATTTTTGAGTTAATGAGACCTTTCAGAAACAAAGCTCTCTTAGCAAAGATAATATACCCCCCTCCTTCCTTTCCCCTTCCCCCAGTGCTCCCTTATTCCTATTCCAGGTGCTTCTGCTTCTAGAAAGACATTTATCATTTTTCCATCTTTGACGGTAGATTTTTTTCCCTCTCTTGCTCTCTCATTTTATCTTGCCCAAGGGGTCTGTGCTACCTTTTATTAGCTGACACTTCACTTCTGCAGATGGAAATGACACTAATGGAATGTGGCTGAGGCTTTATTACAGAAATGCTGTTCGCCCTGCACAAGCAAACCTCCAAATAATCCCGCAGGAAAGGAATAAACCTTGAAGGTAGGTGCAGGAGCTGCAGATGAAAAAGGCGACAGGAGGAGGGACTGATGGGTTGAGGAAGGAGAAATAAATAGGGAAGAGGAAGAAACAGGGTAGGGCACATCACTCTGTGCCCAAAAAGAGAGCAAACGTAGCTTAACTGAGAACCAGCTGCATTTTATGTCCAGGTTACTGGCAGAGGTTTCTAGGTGAGAAGATGGGGCAGTGGCAGGTCTCTGCCTGGCTGGCCTAAAAGCTGTGCCAGTAAAATAACTGTTAAGGATGGTGGCTGCTGCTCTGAAAGCTGTGGTGGTGTTTCTGTGAGTGAGCATGGGGCTTTCAAGCCAGAGGGATGTCTCACCAAACACGGTTGTGCTAACCCAAGCTGACAGGCATGGGGTTTTTTGCTTTTTCTGAGCATGAAAACTCACCCCTGACATACTGAGATGTAAACATCATCGTGTCCCTGTGCTCTGGCCCCTTCTCTTCCTAACTTTAGGGAGGTGGGAGCATCCCTCTACACTGTGAAAAGGAGATGTTAGCACTTGCGAAGGACCCCTGAGGAGCCACTCTTGAATCTCGTCCCTTGGCTGCTGTCAACTCTAAACCCCAGGACACAATGATAACCAAATGATTGCAGAGATAAAGCACTAGAAGAGAGTCAGAGAATAAGCATCTGGGAAGGCAGGAGGGCAGCTGGCTGGGAAGAGGCAGAGAGGATGTGAGGGAAGTGACATTCACTTAACAGCAGCCTCTGTGCCTGTTTTTCTGTGTTATTGATGCTTGCTTTTCCCTCCCTCTCTTATTTTCATGGTGTGTCTGTTACATCCATGGCTCATTAGGCAACAAGATGCTAATACTGCCTGTAAAGCTGCAGGATAGATACCCTCCCCCTTCTCTTTTCTTCTCTGTGCTTTTTTAAAATTAAATATCTATTTTAGCTTTGTTTTATTTTGTTTCCTCTCCATGTCATCATCTTCCCCTGGCTCCTTTCACTCATAGTGTAGCTCAAAGCAGAATCATTTCAAGAGTTGGAAACTTTCTTCGTTCTCCCTTCCTGGCTGTAGGAATTCCTCACGCCTCTTAAACCAATTAACCCTATTTTAAAAAAACGTTGGTGAAGTGTTGAGAGATGTTAGATTTGGGAATGATTCTAGCAGGAGTAGCCTGTGTATTGACCAGTTTGAATGGGTAGAAGCCCCAGATGAGGGACAAGAGTTAGTTCGGTGAACCAAAGACTCAAAGATGCCATGGAAACAGAAACGTTTATGTCAATCCACAGCAGAAAAGACAACATGGACAGCGTGTTTGTAGCTGGTGCACCCTCTGTACTTGTTGGTTCCCAGCCTGGTTGGCTTTTGGACTGAGGAGAAAAAAGTTTTGTGGGAAGAAGAGTTTTTGGGCTGGCTCACCAAGGGATCCACCAGATCAAACAGACATTTTGGAGATCATCAAACACTGCTGTGCTTCTCCTTCCCTGAAGATCCCTTCTCACTGGCTGAGTTCTGTATGGGAGCACAAGTCAAATGACTCCCTTGCTTTGAAAAAGAAAATGGGGGGGAGGTCTGACAGCAACCTTCAAACACATGAACAGGAGCTGCAGAGAGGAAGGTGGTCACAGTTCCTCATTTCTACTAGGTACAGGACAGTCAGAAATGGGCTGAAGAGAGCAAGGAATGTAGCAGTTAGTAGGAAAACTGGTGTTGTGAGACCAGTGCTGGAACAGAGCATCCAACATAGCTTTGTTGCCATCCCTGCAAGTCTTTAAGGTCATCTTAAAGAAGCATCTGTCACGGTATTGAGTCTTCTCTTGCCACAGTGCTGTGGGTGTTACTTTGCCTTTGGTGGTCTATATGGCTCTAGTCCAGAGGATGCTATGTAGTTTTTTATGAAGGAATCCCCCTAATAAGTAACTTATTGTGGAGGGAAGCCACTGCCAAATACCCTCATCTTTACAATGACCCTGGTTCTTTCCAGTACAGCTACCACCCAATGGAGGAATTGCCTGTAGGTACATGTGTGCAGTCACCCACACACATCCATCATTTATGTGTCTTTGATTGTAGATGAGAATTTTATTTATAGCACAACCTTTCTTTCTTCCTTCACCAAAGCACTTAAGGGTGTTGTACATCATCATAATAAAACCCATTACAATAAAATACTACCTCTAGAATCTTTGAAAATGAAAGCCAAGCAGGGGAAGTCCAGAGAAGGTGTGAAAACAAAGGGCAGAAGGAGAGAACGTGTGGTTTGCACATTTGAGGTGTCAGAATGGCCATATTGCAGCTAGGGCCTGGGGACCATATAAAGGTCTTGAGAGTCTTTGCAGAAATGGGGTGAAAGAGAAGCAGGTAATGCTTGGATAAAAATGGAAGGGATGGCAGGGATTGGTTAACTATATTGGTGCACCCCATAATCTGGGACCAGTTTGGAGGAATGGTTGGTGCTCAGAGAAAGACTGTAACTCTTCCCCAACCTCCTTCCCACCTTTGTCCAGTAAATTCTTCCTTGTGGGAGGGGCTGGGGTGAGTTTCAGGAGGGAGTTTGCATCTCTTTTATGCTCAAGAGTCCATCACGATAGAACTGGCTGCATATCTGGGCTATGATGGTGGGATGTACGAACAGATGGGGAATAGACCTGGCCCAAACCATCTTTTTCATTTTCCCCCGCTATTCTTTTTTCCTACTTTCCCCTTCCCCCTATTTCTTGAAATCTTTTGTGGATGAAAGAAATCTTTCATTTTCTGTTCTTAGAGTTATTCTTTGGTGTAGTCGAGGCTCTTTTGCACATCTCCCTAGAGCACTGTGTCTTAGTGCCTCTTGTTTAAGCTCAAAGACACACAGGCAGCTTAGGCTCTCTTGTCTTCTTCTCCTGTTCCATCTGGGTATGTTTATCCCCAAAGCCTAGCACTGTTCTCTTGATCATTTTGGGCAGCCAAGTTTGTCTGTCCTGTGGGAGGGCTATATATCTACGACTGGACTCTACCCACAGCAGAGGCAGTGCTTGTTCATTGTGCAGTCATGAAGAGACATCAGGGAATATGCTGACCTTGTTATAATTAATGAATAGTGGGGTAATGGTTCTGTGTGATGCATTAGATACAGAAACAGGATCCAACACTTCTACATTTAGGGTAATTGAAATTCTGGGACATTTATTATTTTGGGCACACCACAGTAACTTGGGTCTTTAAATCTTAAATTAATTATTTCAGACATTTACAGGAAGAAAACAAGAAGCTGGAGAATAAGGGACACTCAAGCAGTCCATTGACTGGTCATCCCAAGGAAAGGGCTTTTCTGTTATGTGCTGAAGGTGAGAGAGAGACCTGGGGAACTAGTGCTGGATCAGCAAGCCATGGATCTTTCTTAAGTGTTGGGGTGTGTTGGCCAAAGATGACTCAGTCAGTAAAATGCCCCGCAGGACAATGCTTGAAGGGAAGGTGCATCAGAAAAATACCTGGGCTGTGGGACCAGATGTTGCTCCTTGCCAGATCCCAGTGCTGTGACTCAGACAACTGCATGAAAGTCTCTCTTGAGCGTGCACAGCTAGAGGAGAGCAGACCTCATGGGCCATGTGGTGGTAAAGGTGTTGGACTATAGCTGAGAGTTTCCCACAGTTTAAACCTGATGCTATGCCCTGGCCTTGGGTCATTTCCCCCTCTGTTCCCCTTTGCCAGAGAGGAGACCCTCTTTCGGGCCACCATTGTCCCTCGCTGATGCTGACGGTGATGTTTGGGCTGTATCTGCTGTAATGCCAAGGGCAATCCCTGATGTGGCTGCTGCATCCCATGCATAGAGCACGCAGCCTGGCTGGTGCTTCTCCCCGAGCGCCTTGGAGGCCTCGCAGGGCTTACTCAGGTGAGCAGAGACAATTTTCTGTGAGAATCGCTTTGTCAGTCGAGTGCTCTGGACTGTAACAACCTGTCATTATGGGCCTCACCTGTTATTCATCTATATAGCAGCCTGCACAATTAAGGGGATAGATATGTAATAACCAGCCAGCTAAGTAAAGGGATTGGAAATCAGGCTAATAAAATCCATTTCCCTCAGCTGCTCTGTTATACCAATGCCCCAGCCAGAGCTTTTGCTTCACAAACAAGGAACCACATTAATTTTCACTCTATTATTTTAAAACAAGCAAACAACTGCTTGCTTCAGCTTCCCCCTCCCACCTATGTGTGAGCATGGGAGGGAGTGGCACAGAGGGGTACAAAATAAAACGAGTGGGTGCAGAGGAAAAAAGGACAAATCCAGAGGAAATACAGAAGGGAGCAAGAAAACTTGAAATCCCTAAGAAAGTTATTTTTCAGTGCTCTGCTTCATTCCCTGCCCCGGGAGCCTTCCAGTAAAAGATATCAGCTTCCCATAGCATACGACTACTGCTCATTTTTGATGTGATGACTTTTATGTCCCCACATGGAAGAGCTTGAATGGAGAGTGAGTGCTTTCCTGTTGAATTGTTGAGCCCACTTGTAGATGATAATGTGAAACATTATTTCCTGATGCTGTTTAGCTTGGTTTCACCAGTGCTATGGAGAAGAAGGTGTTGGTTGGAGTGTTGGAGGCACCCCTATGCAGTGTCACCTTATTTTGTGTCCAGAGAATCATAGGGCTGTGCTGGTTGTGCCTCTGTTACATTCATGGGGATGGCCTGTAGAGGTCAGGGAAAGGGGGATACAAGAAAGGGAACAAAATAAATGAAAGGCCTACAGAAGAGAGGGTATATATTCTCCTGATCTTCCCATAGTTTGCTAGATACAACGGACTCCTGCTGAGGGTAAGTGTGAATTTTCTTGAGTGGGAGAAAAGTTGATGGTGGGAGCATGGAGACTTCAAATATCTAACTTTTGGGAGTGAAACAGTATGGCTAAGCCAGGAGCCCAGGCTTCCAGCATAGTTGTACTGATCTTGAGTGATGTGTCTTTCTCCACTAGCTATAGCAGCAGGAGGCAAAGATTATTTCTTATAACTCCTGAGTGCACAGAGAAGTCCTACCAAAGTTTCCTATTTAACTTTTCTTTCATCTGCCCTTTTTTTTTTTTTTTCTTTCAATCCTTTAAAGTATAATCAAGAGATTGTTTTGTTTTTTTTTTTTCCTCCTCTGGATGGCATGTTTCATTTCTAATTAGATAATTTTCTGCTTTCAGCTACCACAGGCCAGATTAAAAATCTCAGACTTGAAATGAAAGTGGTGGTCACAGGGGTGGTGCACTGCCAGAGATGTGTGCTTGCTGCCATTGAGGCTGGGTGGAAAAGTCAGAGGGAAAATAAATATAAATAGCAGCATTGTGCTGTCTTTGACTGGCCGTGTGCAGGAAAGAGCCTTGGCCAGAACCATTGACACAGTAGGGTGACAAGAACAAGGTTTGCTCCTTCAGTTCCTTCCCATTTTGTTCACAGTTTCCAAGTGAGACTCCCAAACACTTCTTAAACCCAAGATGTTCTGGTATTTCATGGTCAGGTTTGCCTCAAAACAAGACTGACAATTATTGTAACTCTCCTGCAATGCTAGCCTCTTCTAAATGGGTGGTGTTATTCCTAAAGGCCAGTCTTGCTTTTTCAGCTCTGATAAAATCATCTCTAAAGTCAGTGCATGCATCTAAAATTTCCCAGGCACTTATTAAGTGATTTCCGTCAATAATATTTACAGATTTATAAAACGCAGCAAAAAGTACTATTTCCTTTTTGCCGTAATCTGCCTCTGTCTAAGCACATGATAAGAAGTCAAGGACAAACAGACTGAAGACTGGCTCAATCAGTGCATCTGTACAAAGTGTTCCTGCGCCTGCCTGGGAATGACAGTCCAATTTCATGAATCTGAAGTCTGACACCTCCCACTGGCGCTACATCACTTGTTGTTTCTTTCCTTTTGATTTCTCTTTGAAAATCCCAGTTCATTTCATGGTCAGAGAACCCCCTCCTCAGTCCCCTCTGTTCATCAGAGCCCTTCATAACCTGGAATAGGATGAAAGGACCATATAGATAATTTATGGGAAATCAGTAATTGAATCTTGGCTGGTCTCATAAATCATATTGCCCAGCTATCAAACAGCTGTGGGTAGTGTAACATGTTCCAAAACCTGCATAATTGATGACTCCCTTGCAATAGTCCAGCACACATGACTGGTGACTGGCTTTTTCCTTCCTCCTAGTAATGTTTTGAAGTTTCCAGTGAAGAAAGCTTAGCTCTCTGGTATCTGAGCAGACCTTTAAACCGAACGGCCAAAGTCATTAAGGAAAAGATGCTGATAAAAGGAGAATGCAATCCAAATTGATGGGTAAAATGAATCCTTCATGCTTTTTCTTAAAGGGATTGGGAATGATAAAAGCACCTGAGGAGGGAAGCTTTATCTCTGAGACTGGTTTATGCGTTGTATTTATACAACAGAGAAGTGCTTATGAACATGAGACTGTTGTAAGGAAAGGCAGTTACGCGCGGGCTCCTGCCAACAGCAAACACACCGCAGCGTGCATCGGTTGCCTCGAGGCTCTTGCTGAAACCATCCCCTTCGCAAATCCTGAAAGCAGATCCTCACCAGTTGTGGGCTGAGGTCAAGTGCCAGTGAAGTGCTTTTAATTTATTTTATCCAGGTCCTGATGGGGATCTGAATGCTGGTGTCCGTAGAGGCAGCTTGCGTGTGTTTGCCACATGCTGTTTCCCTCTCCATCCCCGCCACCGCAGGAGCTCTGGTGAGCTAATGAGGCAAGGAAGGTTGAGAAAACCATGCCTGAATGGCCTGTGCTGGGCAGACATAAACCTGGGCTTTTTGATAGTATCCCCCTGGATGTGATCCTGCTCTGAAAGTAACTACTGACTTCACCCGCTTTGGGTTCTGGGGCTCGCCCTGCAGCCCAGACGGCCACACGCTGTCAAGCAAACGAGCTGTTACTATGAGAGCTTTTCTGCTGTGTGCTAGCAAGGGAGAAAAAGGGTTTTTGTATCCTAGCTAACCCTGACTCTCTAGCCCAGGGCTGTGTGCTTTACGGCTGCGCCTGTAACAGCGTCTGCAGCTGTCATAAAAACCTGCAGGCTGTCTTGTGCGCTAGAGCTGCTGCAGAAAATGATGCTCTGTTTTGGCAGAAAAAGGGTCCTGCAAGCCAGGACCAAAGCACATCATCAGTGATGTGTGACTTTTCCCATCCATTTAACAGAGGTGTTTGCTGAGGCCTGGTGGAAATGTATGGCAGATTTTCAAGATCCAGAGAGACGTGGTAATACAGCGTTTGGTGTGCGCTGCTGCTGCTAACTGGGTGTTTGCTTAAATCCACAGTAGTGCTGCTTAAACACAGAGAAACCTGCATAAATTACCCCATTTTTCCTGAGGGAAAAATTACTTTGCTTTTTGTTCACAGGCCCTTCAGTATAGGAGACCAAGAGACCTGAGGCCAATTTATCTTGAAAAGGTCCTTTCCAGGTGTGCCTCCCTTACTGTCTTAGTTTGGCCTAAGGGGCGTGCTTCGAGGGAACTCTCTTGACTGTCCCCTCCTGTGTGCGGTGTTTGCACTGGGGAGTGGTGTGTGAGGGACAGGGGCAGTAATGATGTTCTGGAAAAAGGATGAAGCTTTATCCTAGTGAATCAAGGCTCTGCCGGCTGGTCAATTGTAAATGCAGCACAACGGACCTCGGAGCTGAGCTGCAGCATACAGGTACCCTGTTAGCTGAGTTAGAGATGCAAGCTTTTTCAAAGATCAGCTTAAAATTTAAAAAAAAAAAAAAAAAAAAAAGTTGGCTACTGTTTTTATGAAGTGCTAACCAAAAAGTAGCTCCCAATTCAAGGAGATTAACTGTTGCCTATATGTAGCCATAGTTCAGCCTGGAGTGATACGAGGTTCCAGAACGCTGTGGACTCTTGGATCAGGATGCAGCTGGAGCATCTCTGTTCTGCGCCTCTGCCATGGTCCTGGATGCTTGCTCAAAAACGTGTCCTTTTTTCCAGTATTTTCCCATTCTTCATGTGGGTGCTCTGTTCACTGGCACTGTTGTCAAAGGGAAAATCAGAAAGATGCTCTGAGGTTTGGGGCTCTGTCACAAGATTTAATTGAAATTATTTTTCTAAATTTGTTTGCCTGTGTCTAAAATGAGAAAAGTCCCCTGAAGGGAATAAGACTTTTGAATTCTACCACTACTGGAGAATTTACATGCTCTGAATTTTAAGTTCTGGGTTTAGTTGGTTGCTTTAGTTGCAGTGAAGCCATACGTAGATTTTCTGTTTCTCATTGCCATCAGAAAGCCCTGGCTTTGTCATCCCCCACAAGTAGTGCTGCAGAGCTGTCTCATCATGACTCTGTATTTCCAGGGAAGTTTTCATAAATTCAGTCCCATCTTCTGTGCTTCCTTCTGCTTTCTCCAGGGAGGAACCCTGTGACCTGTCTTAACCTCTCCTCTCAGCAGTGCACAAATGTGGGATGCCAACCTTAGAAGGGAGATCACAAAACTTTGTTAAACAAGGTGACTCAACAGAAACAAATGGAGTGGAAAACACCAAGTGACATGCCATGGGCCGCTTGCACATGCCAGTGGGAATTTCAGTAGTTTTAATATCCGCCTATAATGCTTTCCTGGGGAGAGGTGAGGAGGGTTTGAACTACAGCTATCAAAAATCATGAGGGGGAGCAGCACATTTCCAGGGTAGAGGGAATCCAGAGGTCTTTGCACGCTACTGCTGAAGGGTGAGGAGCAGTGCTGCGAGATGCTCCCCGCCAGCTGGGATCGCCCACAAGGGCAGGCTGCAGCCCGCGCTCCTCTGCAGCGGAGCTCGCAGGGATGCCGTGGCAGAGGGAGAGCGGCAAAGAGCTGGGCTACCTTTCATATCTCAGACCCTTCCAGAAAAGTTAGCTTGAGTCTCGTGCTACCTTATCTAATTATTATAATTATATAAAAAAATCATTAATAACCTGGCTTAATTACAACCGATTTTCTTCAATTGCAATCTAATGTAAAAGATTCCAATTAAGGTTCATTACATGGCAAATCTGTGGAGCCTTCACTCTTAAGATCATACAGAACAAAGAGAAGAAACGCAGATGCTAAGTTTCTTTTAAGGGCCATATTTTAATTAATTTCGGCTTCTGAAACAATTAGTGGATTTACTTGTACTATCTCAGGAAATCCATGCTCATCTCTAGAGAGTCAGTGCTGTGAGCTTAGGGAAGACAGGCTGCATTTCTTATGTATTACTGGGAAGCAAAATCTTTTCTCAAGTACAGTGTGGAGCTCACATTGAGCTAAGGAATTTTGGCCTGGTGACTGCAAAAGGAATGAAACTTCCCCGAGGGTAAAGCAGGGGAGTCCCTGGTACTACCACAAGCAAATACCTCTTAGAAATGCTGGGAGCTTCCCATCCCCCCCCGATTCAGCAGAAGGGAGGGTGCTGGGTGCCGTGACAGGGATGGAGGGATAGTGTGCCACCATGTTGCCATAAGGACAAATCCAGCCCTCAGGATGGAGAAGCCATTTGCTTCCTTCAGCCTGCCACAGGCTCCAGCAGTGAAAGCATGATAGAGGCTGATTAGTCTTCCTGAAAGGGGACCTTCCCTCACCTTGAGGAGAGTCTGGGCACCTTTTCCCACCCTCTTTGCCTGTTGAGCAGCCGGTTGCTCGCAGCTCTGCCACGGTGAAGTGTGCCGGGTCCCTCTCCGGCGGCAGGCAGAGGGTTGTGTCCTGGTCCTCCCGCTGTGGTGCTGAGCAAACCGGAGTTCTCTGCTGCACCGCAGGCTTCCCGTAATGCCTCGGGCAGATTACTTAATCTCCCTTAGCATCTTCTCCCCTTCAGTGAAAATTGCTCTTTCTCTTAGCAAAATGCGGAGAGCTTCAAGCAGCAAAGCCTTACTGATCCCTCGCCTTGCTGAGGCTGTGGTGCCAAGGGCTGTACAAAGGGAGGAGGCAGATTAATTTGCCTTGTATAATGAGGAAAGGCAGATGCTTCCATCGCTTTAAGGGAAAGTTTCTGTTTTATGTTGTTTTCAGCACCATTGTCAGCAGACGCTTCTGAGAACCTGAATCTATAACCTGGCAGTTTTCCCTTTTCAAGTTGTTGAGTAGATTAACCACGGACTAAGGCTCAGGCTGGTGGTTTCTCAGTCTGCTGTTGATAATACCCTAAAAATAGTCAACATCTGTGGGTTGAGGGATGAAGTGGAAGAGTTTAATTACTTGTTTTGAAATGTTTTAATGTTTCGTATGATCTGCATTATGGCTTGCTGGACACTATAGGAATGCCTGTACTTTGTTGCTTGGCGCGTAACGCTTTGCACTAATGTTTCTCCTCATTAGGAGGTTTGTAAAAGCTTGGATCTTGTGTTTTCTGTTGTGTGCTGTGGAACAAAATGTAGTAGTTCATGGCAGTTTTCTTGACCCTGTGTCGAATTAGGGGAAGAGATAAAGGGTTGATGCAACTCTTCCAGAGGAAGGAAGAAATTTAGCTTGAAGTGCAAGGTCCTGCACCTGGGTCAGGGTAACCCCCAGTATCAGTACAGGCTGGGGGAAGAAAGGATCGAGAGCAGCCCTGCCGAGAGGGACTTGGGGGGGCTGGTGGGTGAAAAACTGGACATGGGGCGGCAAT
>NW_009258274.1:612450-634249 GCF_000687185.1 Egretta garzetta | reverse complement strand
ACAAAAATGATCCGGGGGCTGGAGCACCTCTCCTATGAGGACAGGCTGAGGGAGTTGGGCTTGTTCAGCCTGGAGAAGAGAAGGCTGCGGGGAGACCTGATTGCGGCCTTTCAGTACCTAAAGGGGGCCTATAGGAAAGACGGGGAAAATCTTTTTAGTAGGGCCAGCTGTGTCCGGATAAGGGGTAATGGTTTTAAACTAAACCAGGGTAGGTTTAGACTAGATATAAGGAAGAAGTTCTTTACAATGAGGGTGGTGAAACACTGGAACAGGTTGCCCAGAGAGGTGGTGGAGGCTCCATCCCTAGAAACATTCAAGACCAGGTTGGTTGGGGCTCTGAGCAGCCTGATCTAGTTAGCGGTGTCCCTGCTCCTGCAGGGGGGTTGGACTAGATGACCTCTAGGGGTCCCTTCCAACCCAAAACATTCTATGATTCTATGATTCTATGTTCCCAGATCCCAGATGGACCAGATCAGCATTCTCAGTAGAGCCCTGTAATATTTGCATGTGTGTGTGTGGCTGTTCTGGACCCAGTCTGGGTTCAGTGAATGGTCCCAGGACAAAATCTAGAGGCTGGATTTAGGGCTTTAATAGAAAATCCCGAAACTGCTGCTCTGGTGCGACTCAGTTTGAAAGTCAGATGATGCTTTGTGGTAGCAATTAGGATCTGTTTACAACCTAGGAAATCATTGGAAATTGTGCTCTAAAGAGTCAAGCGAAATGATGTAAATCCTAGAGGAGCAGAAAGCCAAGTGACTGGCAAAAACTCTAGCACCCTTCCAAACAGGGTTTGCTGAATTTTCCATAGCAGCAGCTGCCTTGGGGCTTATATTGAGTCCTATTAACAGGGTGCTGCAGGTAGTCGTGGAGAAGCGCTGCGGAGGAAGGCTGCCTGCTGGATGTGCCTTAGGAGAGCGGCCAGCCCTGCGAGAGCAGTGTGCTGAGTGACCCCACGACGTTTTCTGTTCTGCTACAGTGCGGCAGGCCTGCTCTGGTGTACTGGCAGGAGAGGGAGCGTGTCGGGATGGGAGCGGGGCTGACCGGCCGTAGCACTTGCAGCACGTTGCAGGGTACAGAGCAAGCATCTGCAGTGCAACAGCATGTCCTTTGACAGCTCTGCCAGAGCTGGTTTTTTTTCTGCAAGCAAATGCAAGCACCCTATTCCTCCTAGAGCTGGAAAGAAGCCCTGAGCGAAGCTTCAGCCATCTGGGGAAAAATGAGCTATGCCCTCCCCGAGCAGCAGTGCGGTCAGGTGCTGAAGTATTACAAAGCCAGACAAAGAATAGATCATTTCCCTTTTTAGCCTACTTCTCCCTTCCCAGTTTTACCCTGTGCTGTGATCCTCCTCTCAGCCTGCAAGAAGCCTCACCCTTTGGCAGTAGTCTGCTTGGGTACAGTGGCATGGCACCTGCATGGCAAGTTCTCCAGTGGTTGTAGCTTAACCTCCAGCCCCAACTCACCTGATTTTCCACAACACTTAAACGCAGATTTGAACTCTAGCTTTAGTCCAAGCCAAGCCTATCTGCTTTTCAGCCTGGGCTGTCTTGCACTTGATTTCTGCTATACCAATCTTGCTGACTTAAGCCGCTCCATTTAAGCCCAGCTACCAAAAACGTAATAAATGCAGATCTCTGGTTTCTGACCTGTTCCCTAGCCCTCGGCTCTTCTCTTCTTTTACAGCCTCACTTTCTCCTTTCCTGGCACCACTGGTTTCCAGTCCCTCTCTCCAGGTCTTCTACTTCTCTCTTGCAGGGATTCCCTATTTTGTCTTGTCACACAAAAGTAGAAGATAGTTGTGGTTTGCAGGCACTGCTGTCTATGAAGCATTGTGGTGAACTGGGAGGTGTGGTAACTCCCCAGAGAATGGCAGAATAATAAGAAATGGGTGCTCTCTGACATGAACTTGGGAGACAGAAAATGCCAGAGATGAGATCCAAGTGGAATTTTCTTGCAGTCTGGTGTCAGACAAGGGTCCACCATTTGAGGAGTCCTAGTGTAGTTGTGTGCAGACAAAGTTAATGTTTTTTCATTGTTCATTTTCTTAAGTTACTTGCTTTGGTTATTATGCCCATGCTGAGTATTATGGTATTGCTTAGAGAACACAAAGGCTGATGCTCTTTTATCACTGTCTTGCATTTGCTCTGTCTTAATAGCAACTCTTTGCACTAGACTCCTGAATACACCTGCTTTTGGCCTCTTTTGTACCAGCTTCACATTACTGTAGCCACAACGACATCGACATCAGTAATATTCCTCCATATTTCTCACAACATACTGTAAGAATGGGGCCTCAGCTTTATATCTACTGATGCATATTTACGTTCTGCAAAAATGTCTTGCCGTAGGACACCCAGTCCAAGATGAATTGTGAGTCTCTTCTTCCCTACTCAGGAAATTACCATCTACAAGGGCACCCTGTCAGAAGGAGGGAGAGAGTTTACAGTGATATGCAAGTTACATTTAAGAAGAACTGAAAATCTCAGCCAGCATAAGGCAAACTCTAGAATAAGCTGTCAGAACAGCGCAACCTTTAATATTCATATATCTATTCAGGATGCATTGCTGCATAATATGTATTGCAGTCATCAGAGACACGTGTTTAGCACCTAGAAACAGTAAAATAACTTGTTAAAGCTAAAATGGAAATTATGGGATTGATTTACCTGTGCACTTCTTGTTGCTTTATGCCAGACTGGTGATATGGAGGAGGCATAAACCTTGTATAACTGGCTGAGTAAATTAGATTAATGTCTTGTTCTTCTTTTTGGAAAGGTCTAAGGCAGACAAAATGTACTTTGAGCTTGTACAAATTCCTTTTCTTGTATGTCTGTTGCAGCCTTCCCCTGCGGCAATTTTTATGATCTTTCTGGTTTTAAAGAATATCTTTTAGTGCTAGTTTCTCCCCCTTTGCTGAAGGAACGCTGTTAGAAGTTGGCTGCTGTGAGAAGCCCACCCTCATACCTAGGGCACACGTTGCAGGCTCTGCTTGGCCCAGCTTTTACACTCTCGTGGGTAATTCTGTTTAACCCCCCTGTGAGCATACTGTTATACAAATTTCCCATTAATTCCTGCTCTCCATCTGCTGTCACACAGTGGCTCTTGGAGCACAGGTCTCCCAAGAGCAGCAGTCTGTGCTGCTTTAGCAACACCATTCCCTCCTTCCTCCTCTGCAAAGGCAACAGAGCACGTAAAACAATTTTGGCAGGTAAATATGGCCCATGGGCTTGCAGTTGGGCAGTGGTGTTACATGCTCAGGTAGGGTTTCTATGATATGTTTGTTTCATGTGGCGCTCTGTGTAGAACTGCGTTTTGCTCCATATATAAAAGTACATATGTTCATGTACATTTTCATCTGTAAGTACTCTTTCTGAGAAGGAAACGATGGAGTTTGTGCAATTTACTGTGATTGCACGTAGCTGCTCTTCGTTGTAGTCCATTGAATGGTTTCTTTGATTTTTCTTTTTCTAAAACTACTGAATTTCTCATTCTGGGGAAGAAAAAAAAATAAAATCTTCAATTTTAAGAGAATTTGTGAGGGGAAAATTGTTCAGGACACATCTTGGTCTACTCAGCAAGATGTTGTCTTTATAAAGTCTCAGTATATGTTTGATGAGTGTTACTGTTTCATATAGACAGTTACCTGAAACTTGCATTGGCAGACCTGTAGGCAGGCAACATACCCAGTCCCTGGTGATACAAATGCCTGTGGACACAGGCAAGGGACCAGGAAACTGGGAGCCGAAGGTGAATCCATGTGAAGGAGAGTCAGCTCTGGACTGGGCTATGTTGAATGCACATGGTAGATTGTACTGTAGTCAGGGAACGAAGCTGGGAGAGGAGCATGTCCAGCTGTGGGTGCTCCTGACCCTGGTTCCAACCAGCCCAGTCCATCTCTCCATCTCCCTGTTCTCCATCACACTCATTCCCTCATACAACCAGTGACTGCTGATACCAAAACCAGGCATATTTTTCTTTTACCACTGTATCTTTTGAAGCTATGGATGATGCACCCAAAATCTACTTGTAAAAGCACCTGCTTTACCAGCTCTCTGAGTTGTGGTGGAAATAACTGTGGGTTGGTTCCAGCTGTGCAATTAGTGAGTAGCCAGGAGCGTGAATTCCCAAGAACATTTATAGCGATTTTTTTTTCCCTGGCACTAGTTATGCTCCGAAACATTTGTTAAATTTAGTTGGACCAGAGGATCTGAGCAAGTGCATTGTGGGAGGGAGAAAAGCAATGCCATGGGTATGTTCCCACTCCAGTACAATCCTTCTTGATGGAGATATGGGGGCTTTTTTTTTTTTTGGCTGGCAGGGTGGGAAGAAAGGATGAGCTGAAATTGGATGATTATATTAAGTGAGCTGATCATGCCTTTTAGGGATCAGCATAAGTCTTGAGTTCTGGCTGTCATCATTATGCCAACTCACATGGTGTTTACTGAAGTAAAGCCACCAAAGTGGCTCATTGGTGGAAGATATCAGTTGCTACCATACAAAGCACCTGGCCTGTTGGAGCTCGTGACCCAAGATCGCAGTCTTGCTTACACGCTGCAGCTGCAGGGAGCATAAGGGATGCTGTGGTCTCATTTCCTGGGAGACAGAGTTGTTGGAGAAATACCTTACCTCTATCCTTTCTGCAGCATCCTGAGAAAATTAACAAGGCATAACAGCCCATAATACTCTCATTTTAGCTGCAATCACAAATCTAGAATGTCCTCATCTTCATAGTGTTGCGGTCTTCTTTTATTATAATTGCATCAAGGGCTTATTTCTGGTTGGATACTGAGTGATCAGACCAAGCGGTTGCTGAAGGCAGTCATTCCCCTCGGCTGGTTGATAGCCACGTCCCATGAGGGGTCTGCCCTTGGCTGGGGAGCTGGTAGGAGTCATTTCAGAGGGGCTGCAGCCCCATCGCTGCCCTTGAGGCAGTGTTTTAAGTAACATATTTTAATTAAAATTTAATAAGCAATCCAAACTTGTGCACCGCATTGCACTGCCATTTTTTAACAACAAATTAATATCTTTATTCTAGAATTTCCTCTTTCAAAGAAATTTACATGAAGGTTATACAGGTTTAAGTCACATTTTGTACTTTTGTATCAGCCAGCTTTGGCTCAGGAGGATTACGGGAACATTCAGATGCGTGTCTGTCTATTTGAACCAAGCATTTAATCTTTTAGTGGCTTGTCCATGTTTAAATATACCCAAGAGAAGAAGAAAGGCATACCGAGCTATCTGGCTCATGTCTGAAACCAAAAGGCAAAAAACTGGTCCCAATGAATTTAATGTTGAAATTCCCAGCAACTGTAACAGGGCCAGGCTTTCACTGAAAAAATTAATTTAATTTTGTGTCTCTCTCTCCAAACCTTTCCATCCACTGCACCTGAGAGAAAGCCAATATGGAAAAGCCAATATTGACAAAAAGATCCAAGCATGTCTGTCTTAGGTCATTTCACTTCTTGGCCTCTTCAGTTTCCCCTGGCCCTGAGGATAAAGAGAAGTTCACTCATCGCTAGAAATAACATCAATGCGCTTCGGCTGGTTGCGGCTACTGGCCAATAACGTTGGCTTTTCAAACAGCACTCGTCCACTTTCAAGCACATCCAAATGACACACACCGTTGATTTGCAGTGTTTCTGCCAGCATCTGGGTACGTTAGGTGGTTTGCCTTCACAATAAATCGAACGGGGCAGGATGCTGAGGGTGGAGTGACAGCCTTTCAGACAGCAAGAACTTTAGAGAAAGCAGTTGTTACTAACAAACAGCCTCAAGAAGGCACCTATTTAGGGAAACTTTGAGGAACAGAGGTAAAATGGTTTGAAAGGACAAGGGGCAATGGGCACAAACTGAAACATAAGAGGTTTCAGTTGAATATGAGGAAGAACTTCTTTACTTTGAGGGTGACAGAGCACTGGAACAGGCTGCCCAGGGGGGTTGTGGAGTCTCCTTCTCTGGAGATATTCAAAGCCTGCCTGGACGAAGTCCTGTGTAACATGCTCTAAGTGACCCTGCTTTAGCAGGAGGGTTGGACTAGATGATCTCCTGAGGTCCCTTCCAACCCTTGCCATTCTGTGAAAGGGACAATGGAAGGAGAAAAGGTAAGACAGAGCAGTTGTGCACAAAGTTTCTGTGTTATTTATAAACCTCTCAGACATGCAGGACCTTTCTGTGGTTAACACACTTGCAGTTTCCCAAATCATTGGCCAAAAACTCCAGCGGGTACAGAACTGCCATTCACATGCCTAAACAAAGTTTGCCATCAAAGATGGAAAGTTGGGCAGGTTTGCCCCCAGGCTTGCTAGAAATCTTTGCCATTAGTTTGCTAGAGAGATGCAAACAGATACTAAATACCCCATCAAGGCTTAGTGAGTGAATGCCAAGGTTGAGAGTAGCTCAGTGGCCAGGGGAATCCTGCAGAACCCATGGGATTTGTGGCAGATTTGGCAGAATAGGGTCTGCTGTTTGGTGAAAAATGTTTCCAAAATGCTCCTGATACTGAGAATTAGTAATGAGCTTGTGAAGCTTGTTCTGCTGTAAACTGTGTGCCAAAAAGAGGTTTTGTTTTCCTCTGTCGTCTTCAATAATTTCCCCCCTCTCTTTCTGTTTCTGCGCCTTTTTCTTCTTTCTGCTTGTTGTCCCTTAGGGGAAATGTCCTTCTGAGGCAGAACAAAAGACTGGGTGGATTATGATTTTTTGTTATTAGGATCATAAAGGCTTTTTCTCTTATAATTTCCCTCTCTTCCATCATATTTTATGTCCTTCTTTTCCCTGTGTGAGCCTTCATTGGAGAGAACCACCAGGGCTTTACATCTTTTTCTCCTTTCATTCCGAGCAAAATCCTGTTCAGAGTTATTCAGTGCCTGCCCGGAGGTGAAGGAACATGGGGTGAGTTTGAGGAAACCCTTTCATCTCCCAGTGAAAATCCTTGAATTGGATTTTTACTCATGGTTGGCACCCCAGGGGGTTACAGTACAATAATGCGGTGGTAGTGATTTTGTTTGAGAAGGCAGCACTTCAGATTTGTCAGGGAGTTTTGATGTCTGAATAAGCCAGCAGAAAGCCAGTATCAGAGCTGCTGGTGTATTTCCAGCTCCATCTACCAGGACCAGAGTATGACTTGAAGCAAAAATTCAGTGGAGGCTCAGCCTTGAGGGTCCTGCAAGGTGCTGGCACTCTGGTCCTGATGTAGTCAAGCACACTCATATTGGCAGTCCTCTCTGATCGCTCAAACTGGTTAAAAATAAGCACATGCTTATGTCAACTGATGAATGGGGAGTCAGAGAACTCTATTCCTTACAGGCTTTGGCACCTCCAGTTTAAATAATATTGCAGCGGGGAACTTACTGTGGTTGGCAGGATGTGGGTGCTTGGGAGAGGGAGAAATTCTTTCTGTGATTTCAGTGAGACGTTCTCACTACTGTTTTTCAAGAGCCTAGATCTCTGTCTTCCTGTAGGTGAAAGCTTTCAGCCCTGATTTATCCGTGAACAACCACGTTACCCTTATGATTATTTGTGCTTGATGTTGCTCGCAAACCGTTTACTGTATTTGTACTAGAGCCTGCCTCGTTGTATACGTGGTGCTGAAAATACTGGGCTGTGCTCCTGGTTGCTCAGCTCACACAGCACTGCTTCTGTCCCCTATTTGAATGCAGACAGCTCTTGAAATAAAATTTCAGCTGCAAATGTTTCTGCTGACAAGTTCAGAAAGCGCTTGTCTGGAAGCTTTCTTTGCTCTCTGGCTGAAAGGTATCTGTCCTAAAAAAACATGCCTGCCTCTAGGTTTATTGACTTAGAGTACCCTTAAATATGACAGGACACAAAGAGGCCTTAAATGAATTCATAAAAAAAAAAAATGGAAAAGAAAGAAAAGCATCTCCTGTCATGTTTTAGGTGGTTTAGTAACAGAAACCACAGTCAGTTTGATGCTACTGTTCCTCTTCATGTTGTGCAGATACTTTTCACCTGTATCAGTGCTGGATTTTGGTCTCCAGCATGTTCTTTCAACTTTCTTAACTTCCCTTAAAGAAAAAAATTAGAAAGAAAGAAAGAAGATAAGGCATGTCCATGCGTGTGTTCCTGATCTAGACCTGTTACTTGTCAATGTCCTTAGGACTGTTCCACTATTTTTTTTTGTGTGTGTGTGATTTCTGAAAGAATGCATTTGTTACTTTGCACAGCTGGGGAAAATAAAATTTGATGATTGGTGCTTTGATTTGTCTGGCAGGTTTATATTGCCTCCTTAAGTCAGGCAATCCTTAACCAGGTGCTTATTTTGTGTTACATATATGAGTTAATTCCTCCCTGGTACCCAAAGAAATCAAATACTCTCCTTTTCTTTGTATTATATTTTTCTAATTCAGAACAATTTACTCCAGAGGCTTTACAGTGGGTCACTCTATTTAGGTGTGGAGTAGCTCACTGGAGGCAAGATAAGTCAAAGTACAAAAGCTTTATGTCCGTATTTCAAAGCTGAAGGAAGATACTGGGTGCATGGATTGGGCTGCACATTGCAGAGAGAAATAATTTTGTAATGTTTCAGACTCGGTCACAAGAGGAGGAAAAGGAAGAATCTATTTCTCTAGAGAAGTAGGAGTCTTCTGCTTGTGTTTATCAACATTTAAAACACATCTCTAACTGTAATTTCCAGCATGCCAAATTAAATTCCTACCAATCACTCACTCTGTTGCTATTAGTGCTGTTAATAATGTAATTTATTCAACTTAAGGGCTCCAACAGAAATATATAATAGGGAATATATAAAAACTGTTCCCTGGAAAGATACATGCAGTAAAAATTGGCTAATTATAGAGGAGCTGATTCACAGAATTGCAGACGCTAAAGGCCAGCCTTCCTGAACTGGCTGCCTCAACGGGGCCTTGCAGCATTTCTGCACGCAAGCTCCTCAGGCTCAGAAGTGAGCTACTGGTTCAGAGGCAGCATTGACCGAATGGCTCAGAAGGTCCCCTGTGGGAGGGACACACAACATATGCTAGCGGATTACTGCTCTCCAGTTCTCTCCTCCAGGTACCCTTAACTGCCGTTGTTCCTGCAGGCATGTGATTTTGCCCAGTTCAATCCCACTGGATGAAATCGTGCAGATTGAACGACACAGTAGCACTGATAAGCTTTGTCTGAATAAATGCAGAAATTAGGAAATTACATTTGGTTATTTGTATGCAATAGGAAGGACCTCAAAAGGTTTAGAGCCATGTGATTCTTTACACTTCTTAAGGTAAAACTAGGCATCGACTGTTCCCATGTCTTCGGGGTCTTTTTGCTATGTTTAAGGCTCGTTACAGTGGCAGGCTCATTTTGAACGTGTGGACTCTTGAACATTTGGCCCTCAACATATTTCCCAATTATTTATCACTGCTGCTAACATCTGCTCTTCTACCCTTTGTGTTTATTAAAAAGCGTTCTTCAGCCACTGAACTAGCTCTGTCTGGACCTCCTGTAGGGAGGCATACGAGCTATATTGCAGCCCATAGGTTTTATCTGAGCTCTGAAGCAGTCAGCACTGGGAGAGTTTGAAGGAGAGTGAAATTTTTGCAGCTTTAAGGATCTCTATACCTGGACACTTACTGGAAGAAAATCAGTATTTTGTGTGTCCTGTGGTTTATCTATCACTAGTAATTCATTCTACAATGCATTAACTGACCAAAGTCTATTCCCATGGTGCTAGAGACAATCTTTCCTTCTTGCCTTCATGTCCCTATAGTGTGTCAAGGACCTTAACTTGCTCTTATTGGATTTTTATTTTCTCGTGTTTAGAAACTGAGTGTTTAACGGCTAGTTTTCACAGCAGCAGAGCATATGCAGCAATAAACATCTTCTCCAGTTGATTAAGCACCATAGCTGAGTTGTTCAGCTTCCACAGAAGCTGTTTATTGTAAGTATCCTCCAACTCTGAGGACATCATTTTAATTATATTGCATGAGAAGGAGCAAAAACAATAAAACAGAACATTAGAAAAAATTAAAAGATATAATTTTCCTTCCCTGAGAGGAAGTTTTTAGTGAAGGTCAGAGTAGATTGTAGGTGTTTGCGTAGCTGGGAAGTTTTTGAAAGCCCATTTCCCAGTATGTATTTCTTTTCAGAAGCTGCAGAAGACATTAAGGATAGGATAGACCATTTCGACTGATCTTCTGAGGCCAGATTGTGAAGCTATTGTGAATCATGCTGGTGATTTCAGAGAAACGTATTGAGTGAGCTCGCTATTTGTCAGTGCAAATGACGTGTTTCCAGCTTCACCAGTGGAGAGTCCAGCCTTGACAGAGTGACGGTAATGGGGGTAGCTTGCTTAGATTTACTTGCTATCTGCTCTGAAAGATGTGAAAACATTCATTTCTATTACTACCATTCTGAACCTTTTCACTAGCTCCAGATATCAGTCTGGTTATTTATCTTTCCTACCATTTGTTCGAGAGAGGCTGTGAATAACTGTATTTAAAAAAAAAAAAAAAAAAAAAAGCTATATCAGGACAGGCATGGGAGGACAATGTCAAAATGAGACTTCTCAAGCACATCAGCCTATTATTTCAGACACATCTTGCATTTCCAATCTGCCAGGTGACCCCCAGCATTGCTAACATCTGTGACTTTCTTGATTGAAAAAACTTGCTGATGTTTGCCCCAGTACCTTCACTTGACTGGCTCTGAGGGGTCCATCTGTGTTGCCTCAATGGGTAACTTTTTTTCTTTTCCTGATTCTTATGATTATCTTCTCTTTTGTTAAACAGTTAGCTTAACTGCCAGTTAAATACTGCATTAAGTTAAACACTGCCAGTTAAACACTGGCTAAACTTCTAATAAACTACAGCGGTGAAGGCAATGGCAGTTTCTGCAGTGGGTAAGGGCAGGCTTGGCAGGTTATTTGTGCAAGCCTTGTTGAAAGGTTTGTGAACTTTCCAGCAAACATAGTTTTGAACAAATCTGGGCAGTGTGAGCCAGGTAAAACATTGGCTTCACACATCACTATTCCTGCCTCCTTCCCCTTGCTGCCCAATGTGCTCTGAACCAAATAAACCCTGGCAATTCTCATGGGGCTTTCGAAGGTTACTGGTGCCGTGGCCCTGCAGGGCTGGTGAGGGGGCTGGTGTGCGTGAGGTGAGACAACAGACCCAGTTTGGCATGATCTTCTTTTGAACGGGCATTTTTACCCAGACATAGTAAGAATGATTGGGAGGAAGACGAGACAGGCAGGGGGGCAGGATCTGTCAATGAGAAGTGTCAGCCAGCAGTGCCTGCTCCCATGACCAGACTATGAGAACCACCTTCCCTGTCCTCCCTCCGCCTCCCCACCACACTTTGCTACCATCCTTACCTGCTTTTATACAAAAGCACTCCCTGCAAACACACACAAATATACACCACTACTGTCTTTTCAGTCCCCTTTAAAGATCCCTTTTATTGCAAATGTTGTTCAGGGCAAAGCCAGTGGGGACCAGTGAATTTACTCTTCCTGAGACAGAGCATTCCTAAAGCAAGAATCCAACATTTGTGGGGGGGGCTGTGATCATCTCTTTTCATGCGCTGGTGTGGGCCCCACAGAGAAAGAGCCTCCTCTGTGATCATACACCGATACAAATAAAAACCAGCGTGCAGTCACATTACTTAATGCTAGCAATTTTTGCTACTTCTATAAATCTGTTGTCTTCTACCAGCAGCTAAATGACATTGATTTTAACAACATTATTTACTGCTTGATGTTTGGAGAGTTGCTCTTTCTCTAGCCACTGGTGCAAGCATTTTGAAAACTGAGTGCTAACTTAGAGACAAGTATAAAAGGAAACTGTGCCTCTCCAGGGAATGTATAGTCCGATTGTGGCTTATTGCAAAGATGTGAAGATCCTGCAGGATACAGCTTGCTGTTCAGATTCCCATCCCAAATACTGCAGACTTGTTTGTGGGAACTGCAGGAAGAGCTGGAAGGACTTCTAAACTCATTGCCAACTGCACTGAATAAGATGATGTTGAATAAACATCAGGGCCCTAGCCCTGATCCTTGTTGGATCTGCTGCTCACCAGCCTTCATTAGAAGTGCCCATCATCCCCGAGTGCTCCTTTTACACCTTTGCCACCAAGTTGTCCCTCTGATTTGCTAGACCTGGTTGTCAATTTTTGATAGGTTTTGATATGTCTAAAGAACATCAGAAATGCTGGGAAATTTCTATATGTAAAATGGTTACAGGAAAATGCCTTATAGCTTAAAGCAAGGGAAAGTTTGTGGTCCCTCAGGTTTCCTCATTATTTTTCCTGCAATGTGGAGAAAAATAGCAAAGCAGCAGCTAGTCTATGCAGAGAAACTCCAAAGCAAAAAGCAATAACGAGGAGGAAACTGCAGTGCAGTGACTTTGAGATGCCACTGTCTTCTCAGTGATGGTTGTGGCTCAGATGACTCTAGCCCACCTAGGAAACGGGAAGGCAGCAAAGCCTGTAACGCAGAGATTCTGGGAATCACGTATTTTAAAGCTAGAAGGTCATCACTAGCCATTTCATCTTAACTCTTTCATCTTGCCAGCTTACAGAGTGCAGACTTGAACTCCATTACATCTGCAGAAGACCCATAACTTTTGCCTTGATTGTCCTACCTTGGTTTAAAGACTTTGGAAGAGATCTCCACAAAGCTGTAGGCAAATTATTTTTTGTGGGTTGTTGCTCTTGGAAAAAAGCAAATCTAACATTTGTTGTCAGTATCACTTTAGCTTTTTTTCTGTCTTTGAATGTATTTATAGCCCTGGGCAGTGACCCCCTTTTAAATTATTGTTTGACTCTTTGTTTTTCGTTTCCTCATTTGGAATATGTAAAGAAGTCCTGATAAATAACGTGTTATTTAAAACTTTTTAGAGCCAAGTTAGTGTTTTCTAGCTAAAAAACACTTGCTATAATTATTTTTTTCTAACAAGATCTTCCTTCTCTTAATTTAAATAAACCCATGCGTACATGCCTATACAGAGCTTCCCCAGTATTTCCTGTTGAAAAGTGCTGGCCACAAAATATTTGACTAAGCTGTTTTTTTGGCTTGACAGATATGGTCATTCTTCTTTCTATGATAAGAATATTTAAACTAATACAAATTTTTCCCTTCCCTGGTAATTTTCTCTCTTGTTTTGAAAAATTCTTTCCATCTTTTGCTAGAGCCAGTGGTGCTCTGAAGACATGTAGGAACCATGAAATCCTCATCTTCAAGTGTTTGGATGCATTTTCAAGCTGAATGAATTTTTCTTGATGGTCTCCCAACAGTCATATTATTGTCAAATTTTAAGGCAAAAGTTTTGATTTTCACCATTCATACAATGAAACACCCTTTTACTACCTGTTGTCACAATTTCACGATGTTATCCAAAGTCTCATTTAAATATTGCAGAGAATCTGCAGAAATTGTGATATTATTGCCTGTATTGCTCTCCTGTTCCTTTTTGCAGCAAGTTCAATGAAAATTTACTTATGCTCCTCATCTTATCGCAGCTACATTGTTTTCAGTGTATGCCAAGAACGATGCTATAGCACTTAATAACAGAATTTTGTCATAGTCTTTATCTCTGGAAACTACTCCAGTTTATCATTTTAATAGCAAATGGCGTGTTTTACACAGTTGCCTGATAAAAGTTCTCATAAGCCTCTCTCCTTTTTTCTTCTCTTTTTCTCTCTCTCTTCAGCCGTAGCTTTCAGGAACATTTACTTCCCCCTCATCTTTTTAAGGCCAAGGTCAAGCCTAGCAGAAGGTGCTGTGGGACACCTCGTGTCAGACATATGACACAGTGCTTTGAGACAGAACAATAAAGCAGTGTGCAAAGGGACCACAACAAACTAACAATGTCATGGTGATGAAGAAACGAAAGATGATGGGCTGTCATGAAAAAGTCCACTGCGAGTGTGCATTGCAGTTCAGGCTCTGGCCAGCTGGCAGGGAAATGGAGAAGAGGTGAAGGTTGTTTCCATTGTATTTTGCTATCCTTATTTCTCTTTCGTAGCATGGGGAACTTAATCAGGTGTGACTTGCATCTGTTCTCCAGACAGACAGGTTTCAAAAAACAAGGAAACCCTCACATAAGTGAATACGTAGAGAAGCAGCCCAGCACTCACTAGTAAATATGTGACCAGTGGTTCACATCTAGAGTGCCCACTTGTCCTGTATTGCAGAGGGTGTCCTCTGTTTGGTACTTCATATCCCTTGTACAGTAACAAATGGCTAAATAGACTTCTGATAAGGTGCAAAATGTTGTTTCGATCTGTAATAGGAGAACAGCAATGTCAGGGTTGCAAGAGAGCGTGAGATATCCCAAAGTGAATCCTGGCAAATAAGTTTTGGGCTTGTATTCCTCAGAAGGAAATTCTTGAGATTGCTTCTGAAATGGGGCTGATGGCTGTGCTAGTGAGCAGTAATTTGCCATGGGAGAGGTGAAATAAGAGATGATTGATGAGCTAAAGAAAAATGCGATGCTGTCTAAGAAAAGGTCTGCAGTGCGTATAGGAATTTATGAGTAGTGTAGTAAATGGCTTGGAAAATTGTCTTGTTCATAGTTAATAAGATGTGGATTTTTTAAGCTGAGATTTGCTTTTGTTTAGGACCTTCCCTCAAATCAAATTCAAGGTGTGGCAATTCATGCTAAGTAGGAATGGGAATAGATCCTTGAATTATGCAAACCTGGACAACATCAACTTCCATGATGACTTTGTGAGGGTCTCAGGCCATGTACCATGGACAACCCATAGCCTAAAGTTGCTGTCATTGACTTCCAGAATGCAGCATGCTGAAAGCCATGTCCTGAAAGTATGGATCCCACCTTGTCTTGGGAACCTGAGCTCCCAAAGATGGGACACAGTTGATTGTCACAAGTGTTTCCTACAGTCTGGTACAAAATGAAAAAGTGAGGGAGAACCTGCTACCTTAGAATGTATTAAATGCATTGAATCTTAGTAATGAATGGATGGATTAAGTGTTTCCAGCAACAACATCTACCCAGATGAAAACATTGTCACTTATTTTTCAGGTTTTGTGAAGGGTGTGTGTTCAGATGAGTCTGAAATGCTTCTAATTAATGTTATCAAAAGTGTGACATTTAATTAACTCAATAACATGTTGAGCGTAATGATAACACATTTTGATTCACCACAGACAGCAATGAGCTCTCCTGAGCAACTCCAAAGGTGGGAAGGATCGGGGGAAGGAGGAGACCTGTAGTGCAGATGAACACACTTTTTGCCGAAGAAAGGCAGAGCGGTGAGAGAGCTGATTATGTTGTCAGTCCCCAGCTCACATCACAGAGACATTTATGAGTTCAGAATATCTGCTCTCAGATATTTATAACAATGTTCTATTTTTCTAGTCTTTATTTTTATAACATTCATTTGCCACTGAAAGGAATAACAACAGAATGCATTAGTTTCATATTCTTGAGTCAGAACTGGTCAATGAAATAATGCCTTTTTTCACATTGAAACTTATTACAAACATTTTCTAAAACTGAATCAGCAAATGAATTTTTTTAATTTGAAATGGAAACTTCTGCTGTGTCATTCAGCTGATCGATAAGAAGTTATCCGTAAGAAGGAATACAAATGGGAGGGGGAGAGAATCGCACCTCTGCTTGTGCTGTTACTGCTGGCTTTGCTGGCGCGTAACTGATTAGTCAGGTAGCAGCATGAAATTTTCTTCTCCACAACATTTATGTAAATTTAAACGCTTTTCAGAGACATCTTATTTAGTTAAAATAAATAAATAAAAATAACTAAGATGAACGGGGACTATGCTTAAGTATCCTGAAGGTGCTTGATCATGCAGGATACTTCTGCATCTCAGAAATACAATGACAATAGGCCATTGGACCTTTAACCCTTGTAGGACTGAATTTCTCAGACTTTCCTGTCCTGAATATAGGACATGAGTTCTTAGGAAATCTCAGAAATAAGAAAGGCAATTTGTTCTGCATGCAACCTACTCAACTGGGTGAGGTAGAAAAGCTCACAAGTGTAAGGGAAGTTTAATGAAGGTGGTTTTGATGACTTACCCTTTGTTGCAGGAAGGCTACAGGTAGGAATAAAGCCTGTGGCTTAAGTATATTCCAGATAGGATACAGCATAGGATAAGTGGTCTAAGAGACCCAAGGACAGAGTGGGGAGAAGTGGCAGCTGGGATAAAAGATCAGTAGAGTGAGTAGGGCAAGGAACAAGTTCATAGATTTTGTGCCTTTCAGGTATGTTTTGTGGCAATCAGTTAATCCATACCCTTTGACGTTCAAGTCTGGCAATATTTCCCTGACTAAAAGTCAACCTCCATGGGTTTCTGTTGGTATCAGTTAGGAGTGGCTTCAGGTTTAAGGTGGGATTTTACACTGTCAGTGAGGACAGTGTTGTTCCCACCTCATGAATGGGTACTGAGGGTCAAGGGTTTGAGGGTGAATGGAGTGAGGAGGATAAGGCTGGGTCCCACTGCAGGATCTGACCCTAGCAGCTGGTCCAAGCCATGGGCTCTATCATGTAGGGTAGATGATGACTTACTGCTTTCTCCAGGAATTTTATTTGCATAGTAATGGGCAGAGGAGGACTGCAGTATCCCTGCAGCAAGACCATCATTACAATGTGCTGCTGGGGTTACATTTCCATAGCAAAAGCATGCATATAAAAAGGGGGTGTGTGCGTGGGGATGGGGACCGACGGACATATTCTGGCATTTGTGAAATGAGTTGAAGGATTGGAAACAATGGAGCCAAGGTCCCTTCTCCGAAGATGTATGAGGGGGCATTGGGCGCCTGGAATCTCATTGTCACGGGGAGGGGGGGTTATTCTTCCTTCTTGTTCCTTTTTTCCTTGCATGTGAGCGAGAAAGGGGGCGGGGAGGGGAGGGAGGGAGGTAGACGCTCTGCTGCCGTGCTGGGTGCCAGGCTTGCTACTGCAGTATTGTACTCAATATTCTGATCACCTTGCAAGTCAAGGAGCCTTGTGGAGCCTGCAGTGGTGTCAGAGTGAAAAACGAGCAACGCCATCACGCTTGGCCAGGCTGTGGCTGCCTGCCTGCAGTGAGTGCTGGTTTGAAGTGTCTTCCTTTGATAGAAACCCACTCTGAACAGGGTGCTGGGCTGGTGGCTTGCTTTTTGTTTTGACGTGCGTATATAAGACTATTTCCTTTAAGTTTACATAAGAGGTTTCACCGCAATGGTTCACAATACCAGAGGCTTGAACTCCTTGTCTTAGGGTCTTGGATTCCTCCCACGATTTGTCAGTCATTTGCAAAGATGCAGGAAGGAATGGGCTTGGTTGAATGTGATTTTGGATGTGTTTTCTTCTCCCTCTCTTGCTCTTTTACATGGTGAGTGACCTGGAGGAGGCAGTTTCCCCCAGTGAAAGGCAAGAGGAATGCACCGGCACTTGTGTGTGTGTGTACGTGTACATGTGTCGAGGGAGGAGCAGGCTTTTCAGTAGGGAGGTATTGCAGTGGTGAGTGCAATACAGACCCCTGGATGCTGCTAACCCAATGCATTGTCTTTTATTTTATTTATTGTTCGTGGCAAAGGCATTGCCTAGGCAACCAGGATGCTTCTCCACTCTTGACTGGCGCATTCTGCGTCATCTGGGTGGGACGCAGCAAAGCAGCAGAAGGAGCAAGACAAGTGCTGTTTGGCTCGAGATGCTCAGAGGCTGATAGTGCTAGTTAGAGACAACTAGACATCTGGGAAACGCTGCCCAGAGTTTTTTCCGTGCTGCTCTGTCAAGTCACTCAGACGAGGTCCGCAGCACCCCCCTGTTATTGCAGGGCTGGTCTTCCACCCATGGCTCAGCTGAGGTGCTTTTGTTGCAGCCTGCTGTTCCCCCTGGCATTTTTGTCGTGACATCTAATCTCTGCAGTGTAAATGCACATCATTCTTCACTCGCAGCAGCCTCTGCTCTGCCAAGACGACTTTGTGCCATCTCCAAGGAGAGAGACAGAGGGACTGACTGGTTGCCTGTTAGATTACATGTTCCCTTATTAACACCTTTGCTCTCGGTGCAGATGCAGCCCAGACTTGTTAGAGTAAAAATCATTCCTTCCCTCATGGCTGGAGAACTGCCTAGTTATGAAGGCTTGTGATGGTAACTTCAGGGCCGACCCACAAATGAAATAACCCAATCACTCAGCCAGCCCTGGAGAGCAAGCAAATAACGCACTCCTGGAGCTGCATTAACACCCGCATGACCACCCTGCATGGAGGCTCCCCTTTATGTCTGTGCACCAATAAGGTTCCCAGTATGTTCACTGGGAGGGAAGAAGCCCTCAACAAAACTAATTTTCATCGTGACTAGATCAGTGCAAGAGTGTCTGTTTGCACAAGGCACAGACACACTTATATCCCAAATACGGCAGCCATCTACCAGCTTCTGATGAGACCTGCTTTGAACTGCCATACTGCAAGGAAAAATAGGAAAGTAATATACTCAGTCACCAGGGTGGATGCCTGTCTGCCTGTCTATTTGTCTGCCTGTCTGTCTATCTCTCTGCCTATCGTTTAGACAGAAAAAAGAAAGAGAAAGGAAGAAAGAAAGGAGGAGAAACTTATTATTTTCTCTTTAGCTGCAGGAGCCTGGAAATCATTCTGCAGATTAGTTTATTACAACTGGCTCAGACTAATGGAACTGTGATGACGTATAGTCATGAGGACAGGAATTACTTTATTAAAAGTGTTGGCAGATATAGCTAGCACTTGAAGCTTGCTAGCCATTCCCATCTTGGGATAAAACATGTACTGAAAGGTGGCGTAAAAGTTTTCCTGCTCTGTGTGCAGGTCACATACAAATCAGCATTCTGGCAAAAGAATAGAAAATGTTCCACAATGCAGAATTGCTCTCATGGGGAAGTTCTGAATGTCCCATTCAGATGCATTTCTTCTTAGAAAATTCCCTTGGGTCCAAACATATAGCTGAAATGTTTTGAATTTTTAAAGCTTTTGCACAGCTTTTTTTCGTGGATAATTTCCTGCCTTTTTTTTTTTTTTTTTTTTTTTTTCTTTTTCTTTCTTTTTTTTTTGTGGTCTTTTCATTGTATGCTCACCAGCCTGTGGTGGTATCAGCTCAGAAAGTCTTCCTGCAGGCTTCTTCTCCATCTAATTTCCTGCCTTTTTTTTTTTTTTTTTCTTTTTTTGCTTTTTCTTCCTTTATTTTATGGGCTCTTTTCATTGTATGCTCACCAGCCTGTGGTGGTATCAGCTCAGAAAGTCTTCCTGCAGGCTTGCTTCTCCATCAGTGTTTCAAAGCTTTTCTTGTTCTCCAGACTGGTGTGTTACCAACAAATTCACGCCTCTTCCAAGTAAGCACTGTATTCTACAGAAGTGGGAAGAGAAAACAGTATCTAACAAGAACTGGTTAACAAGGACAGACTTTTGGGGTTGAGTGAGAAGAGTCAAGGGGAATCTTATGCTGATAGGTTAATAGAATTTTTTTGGAGGTGGCAGTGAAACCCATCCATAAATACTCAGCTTGGTCTGTCTGGAACATTTGATTTCACCCAAAATAGAGAGCTGTGTTTTATTTTGGGACATTTAATCCAAATTTAATTTTTAATAACATTCCTATCCTCTGGTTCCAAAATAAAAACAAGTCTATACATAAAGTTGAATTGAAATGTACCACAAATTCCTAAACAATACTTTTTGGGGGGGTAAATAGTGACTTAAAGTATTTCAACAGCAGAGAAATAAATTACTTTTTTCCTATTCTTTAAAAATCATTCCCTGAGTTTGCCAGGAAACATCAGAAATTATGCACTTCCATCTTCAGAGTTGCTAGTTTTATGAACGGGTTTTGTAGCTGTTGCTTTTTTTTTTTTTTTGCCCCATCTGCTTTTAGGAAAGGAGGGTTTGTATTGTCCTTTCCATGGTTAGGTGAAATGTTTATGCACCCAGGGAGGGCGGGAGCGAGGCATCCCTGCAGCTGAGCCAGTCGGTGTTGGGTTAGCCCTGACCCAGAGCGCCTCCGGGTTGAGTGGCGCTGGGCACGCAGCACTCAAAATGATTGCGTCGCAACAGGCTGCTCAAAATTTGTCATGATGAGAATTTTATGGAGGAGACAGTAGGCTCTTGGGGGGACAGGAGTGCAACTGGAACAGCATCAGGTGGGTGTCGCATTCTCGGGTGGATAGAAGCATGTCCTCCACAGATGGATACCAATGCTGGCCATTTTTCTGACCCTAATTATAGCTCTGATGCTGGGCTTAAGGCTAAAGGAATACTCTTAGCTATTAGAAAGTGTGTCCTCCTGTCCCTACCCATATTTATATTTATATAAAAGGTGATTCTTTTTATTCCAGAAAGACGTATGTTCAGAGGATGTCCCACTCCTGCTTGAGCTCTGTCCAGCACCAAGTAAAAAAATGTTTCTTTCTAGGTTTTTTTTTCTTCCTTTTTTTTTTTTTTTTTAAATCTCCCCCACGGCAAATGAGTGAAGTGAACTGAAGAGACAAGTCCAAATTAGTAACAGGCTGCAAGCGTGCCCATGGGCAGCAAACACCTGAGGGGATGGGCAGGAAACATCAGTCAGTGGATGCAGGAGCCCAGCTTCCAAGGTGAAGTTGCCCTTCTGAGTGCAGGCAGGTTGTGTGCGAGATCAACACCTCCTCCCTGCTGGGAGTCTTGTGCTTCAGTCTTACTCTGGCCCTGCTTTTCACCCATTTGCTTCACTGGAGTGTAGGGATGATGGGCAGGAGGTAAAACCAATGAGGAATGTAGCTGTTGGATACTTTGTGAAGACGACTACTCCAACGCCTTCAAATATATCCAGTTTACTCTGTCTCTACAGCTCTCTGGACACTTGCTTATTTAATTGCTCCTCCCTGGCAGGTACAGGCCCCCCCTGTTGAGATAAATGGTTTACTGACTCATGTGGCTTGTATCTAATATGTAAGGTCAGACTGTAGCCTCAGCTCCATCCCCTTGGCACTGCTCCAGCGATGCAAGGAGAAGACACAGCTGATCTAAAGAGTTAAATACATGTCATCTGGCATAAATGAGCAGAAAGCTGCAAGGGAATGTCCAGGCCAGTCTGCAGTCCAATAAATCTGAATGCTGAAATTGCAAAAAACTGGTTTTGAGCAGCGCAGATTACAACAGCCTTATAGCTGCTCTGTCCAGCGTGCCAAGGATGATGGGCAGAGGGATGGAAAGGGTGTAAAGATGACACAAGTATCGGTGTAGAACACCTTTCCCATTCAGGCTGTTTTAAAAAAAGTGTTGCCTTTTGTGCTATCAGGAACTTCACCTCCAGTTGCCTCCCTGCTTCAGCCCTGCCTCTTCAGAAGGAGGGAGAATTGGTAGCTCTGGTGCGATTGTACTAATGTGGAAATCCTACAGATTTGCAAGGTGAAGAATGTCCTGTTCACTTCTGAACCATCCCACGGCAGGACAGAGATCATTATCTGATCATTATCTGGAGCAGGTGGCTCCAGAGGACGTTTAGAAAGGTTATACATGTGCCCTCTTAAAAAAAATGAGCGGAGAAGCACTCCAGAAACCAGTCTAGATGGGAAAACCAGCACCAGCATTTGGTGATGTTGCTTTTAGGAGGTGGAGATGGGATACAAGCATCGTTCATGCTATTTTATTGTGAAACCTCTATCTAAGCTGTGGTATTGCTTTATTCTGCTCTTCTCTTGAAAGGCCAGGCAAACACCAGGCTGCTGTCAGACTGCCATGGGCTGGTGTGATACATCTCCAGCATGTCCATGCAGCTGGCTGCAGGGAACCGTGCTCCCAGGTCTACCCATAAAACTGCCGTGGCTGCTGCCATCGTGACCGACAGCACCGTGCACACTGGCTGGGGGGAGAGGAGGCGT
>NW_009258274.1:605416-612434 GCF_000687185.1 Egretta garzetta | reverse complement strand
GGTTCATGCCTGAGTAATGGCCCTTCGCTTCCAGCGAGAGCCAGCGTGACAGGCGCATGCTCTGCCTGTTCTGACAGGGAACCTCTACATCAGCTGTGCAAGGGAATTTGGGCAGGTCGGGGGCTCCAGTTTCATTCCAGCTGTGACAGGGCTGTGTAAATAAATATCCCCAATCCACATAATTATCTCTTTTTTGGGAAGTCATCACATAAATCAGGCTGATATCGAGGGGTGCTGCGTGTGGAATTCACACATCCAAAGCTGGCTTTTTCCTGGGCACACTGAGAAGGGGTACGATTTAGTGAGCTCTTGGACATCACAGATTTTCTTCTGAGGAAGATCAAATGCTCGTATCATTTTCACCAGAAAAATGCCATCAACAACAGACTTCCCGTGGTGACTGAAAGTGGGAATTCTCACGCAAACTGATTCTTTTGCATACAGTCATCCGGGAACCGGGCCTTTGATTTTCATTTATTATTCTCCCTGGCAGTGTGTGCAGTCAGTACGCAGATTTCCTTCTTCATTCAATTTTCAGTGGGCAGGAAGGCTACAATTAGTTGTATTATCATCAGTGTGAATAAAAGGGAAACACTGAACTGGATCTTTATGAGCCTGCAGTTGCAGTGGGAAGATGCAGATTCATTACACACTAGCAGGGTATGAAAAAAAGCTTCAGACCAGCTGAATTCAGCTCGTTGTTATCTTCCTCCTTTGAGGAACTGTTTGTCTTTTGCTGTTATTCCAGACCTTCTCCCCAAGTCAGCCTAGACAGGGAAATCACTGGATGGGACAGAGTTATATCTTGAAAAACTGACAAGGACAACTAAATTAACTCAGGGGAAAAGTGGCTGAGGAAGCAGCCAAAAGCATGCTAAGGAGAGACTATTGCAAGCTAGGCTTAAGTGTGTTTTCAGAGATGCCGCCCACCTGAGCACAGCTGATGTGGGACCTACATGCTGAAGGACGCAGCTGAGAAGCTGGTTGTGCTGCAAGACAGGAGATAAGCACGGCAGGCAAGGGGATACTCCTCTGTTTCACCAGGAGGATAAATATATTCATTTTACAAGTACCTTTTTTAGGGATGGGGTAAGGAACTACATTTTCTTTTCTCAGGAACTTAGTTTGCAGGGTTTGGATTGAATAAGCTCTGTTGAGAGGAGGATTTGGACTGGTGGAGGCTGTCTGTGCTCTTTTGCATGCTATCAAAGGTAACTGAGGTGTTAAGCATCCTTGCTTTGCTCTGAAGCTGTTGGGATCTCTAGGCCACACATTCACACGCTGGAACTGATTCTGGGTTAGCAAAAAGTGTAATTTCCCCGATTTATAAGAAGAATGGGGATTTGGGAGTTGACTGTAGTGTTGTGGCATGCTTATGTTTCTGTTCTGTTAATAAATCATTGAAAAAAAGAAATTAAAGACAGATATTTTCTGTTGCCCTTATGCTAGAACATTATTAATTCATCAGGAAAAACTCATTTGGGAGACTCTGGTAATTTCTTCAACTTTCTATGTTGACACTTCCGTGGCTTAGTAAGTCCTCTGGCAGCAGCATGCTCTGACTCCTCATATTGTTGAGGATTCCCAAGGTGCAGATTAGCTGAGTCTCTTATTCCCTGCATGAGGCCACAGGGATGCAGCATAACTTCGCAGAAATCAGAGTAACGAAAAGCTGTTGTTCCACAAACAACCAAACAGAGGAGTCAAACGTCTTGTGTGGCTTCTCTGAAGACTAATGAGGAATATCTGAGGGCTGCAGGCTTGGTAACCCCGCTGCAACCCTGCTGCTCCCAGAACATCCCTGTCTTCCTGTTTTTGCAAAACATGGGACGTCTGCGTCTTTCAGACTGTGCCACTGGGTAGAATAGGGTTGAAGTGGGTAGGACAGACAGCCACACACATGGAGCACGGTTATGTAGCTGTCATTTCCTTAGGGAACCAGGTGAAATGAGAAAGCTTACTTCCAAGTAGAAAATGCTGCAGTGGGCCAGGTGTGCTTTGACTTCTAGCTGTCCTCGTTGTGAGGACTCCTTTCTTTCTCCTCATCAGGACGCTCTTGCAAGCTCCCTTTTGTTTTTCCTCTTCTCCTTCTACTTTTTGGCCTCTATCGCAATTTCCTGGTGTGATGCTTATTACACTAATGAATTCAGGAAGTCCCGTGGCTGGTGGCAGGTACTGGCCCTCCTGTCGTCACACTGCTGCTGTCCCCAACCTGACAACCCAGCTCTTTGGGCTGACAGGCTACGTGCCTGACACCGATGGTTCACCCCATTTTGGCTTTGCAGTGTGGTTTTGCTACGCTAATTTGGGTGTTCTTCAGCACCATCCCTGATGAATTCTGTACAACTCGGACTGCTATCTCATTAAAGTATAGCTTTTAATCACTAGCTTCTTCATCCCTCCCTTTTGCCTTAGCTGGTAATACTGTAAGCTATTTAAGCAGTGCAATTGCAGAGCTATTTTTTTGAAACTCTAGGTGTTCCAGTTAATTAATGTGAACAGAAATTATACTAACTAATCACACCCAGTCCAGTGCTAGGGTATTTCAATGTATCAGGAGACCATTCATGGCATATTTTCTATTTTAATTTCACGTTTGGATATGTAAGAGGCCCTGGATCAAGTCTCAGAAGATGGGTCCTAGAGAAGCCTGCATGTCTCGGTGCATATTGTGCTTAACCTGTCCTTCTGGCCCATGGAGGAGTTGAATCTCTACCCCTCAGCTGGTGGGGGGAACCTGTTTTCACTCCTGATGCTTACCCAGTACTTCCCCAATTTGATCACTTGTACCTTCTCTTACTCTGACTCGGAGGTACCAAATAATTTCCTGAGAGTAAGTTTTGTGGATGTTCAGTTGAAAGTAAGATGGGGCACTTTTTCCATCAGATTCCTTTGACCAGGGCATGCTGAACCTCATGATGAAGTGTAAGCAATCCCTCTCTTTCGTTACTTTGTCCAAGATGGAGCATGCCATCAGCACTGATCCATGGCAGCTGCGCTGTCTCATCTACACGTGCTGTTTTCCATTTCTCCTGAGCTAAGGTGCTCAGGAGGTTCTTGTGGATGGGGGATATTTTGCTGGGAGAAGCTTTTTCCTCTTATAGTGCTGTGTGAATGTGGCCAATGATCAGATGTCTTGTGCAGATAAGTGCTAATATATTCTATTTTCAGAGGCCAGAGACACAAAGGGAACAGCAGACAGCCATTTACTAAGCCAGTGACTGAAGGAAACAACTTCAGGATCCTCTGGCATTGAACAATTTAGACCTGTACTCATGCACGTGTACATCTTTTAATCTCATGCTCCCAGTCCTGGGCCTGCCTGCTCCCTCCTCCCCATCCCATCTTCCACATCTCCATCTTCAATCTCTTTCCTGCTGCCAATCAACTGTCCCTAAATTCATCAGAGCTGTTGCAGCAGGGTACTGTGTGCCAGGAAAGATTATTCTTGACTGGTTGCCAAGTCTCCTGCTCTTGCTCTGGCACGCAGATAAAATGTTAATAGGGCCGAATGCATTTGACACAAGGGGTGAAACTGCATGTTCCAGGCACAGAGCCTCTTGCCATCCATTTCACAGAGGCACAGGCTGGATCCTTCCTTTTGCTTGCTGAAGAGGAGCTGACCAGGGACTTTTAGATTTGACAGAACCCAGAACGGGATTACATCTGCCTTGTGGTAAGCAGCTGAAGCAATGCCACCTTCTTGCTGATGGGTACACAAAGAGAAATTCTGCTTTTCTGAGAACAAGTGGAATTCTTCTTTTTGCTGGAGGATTGTGACATAGGATTGGGGAGATCTCAGTGAGAGCATCACAGTAGGTTAAAACATGGTCTGAGTTCAACTCTGATCATTGCCGCAAGTGCTGAGGCTTCCCAGCAGGATGTGTTGGCTGAGGTCAGCCCAAGCGCGGGAGGAGATGTCAGCATTCACCATTCCTCACAGGCAGTTTGGGGCAGTGAGAAGCTGCTGCTCGGGTTGAGCCAGCCAAGTCTCTCCAGGTCTTGCCAAAGAAGAAGGTCAGAATTTTTACTACATTTGATGTAACCAGCAAAGCAGGAGGAGAATGTTCTTAATTAAGCCCTTGTGAGACAATCTCTCTGTGCATCTCTACTGATAGGATTGCTTTGCTTTATTTTTTTTTCTCTTAAGGAGAATTCCAGCCTGAAACGCTCCTGGGTGAACAATTGTTTCCCTTTAAAGTCCATAATGGAGAGCTTCCTCTGTAAATTCCAGATATGGATTATATCTTGCCTTTGGCAACTTCTGTTGTTTCATCAGGAACGGTCCCACCCAAACCACAGAAGCAGATACATATGGGGAGGGCATATAAACAAGATGCTGCCACCTGAGCACGGAAAGTCAAGGAGGGATGAACTGACCTGGTTATCTACCTCCACAGCTTCTAGTAGGAGCTGGATTACCTAGCTTCACTGTGGTATTGCAGCATCATCATCCATGCAGAGCATTGGCTCCCACTGGTGTAAAGGAGGGAGGAATCAAGCCCCCACGATGTGGGGCTGATTGCAGCTGGATGGAGATACGCTGTGACACATCTACCTGGAGCCATGTCCTCCAGGCATGGTGATGCCAGATGACCAAAGCTGTGATCAGGTGCAGAAATACAAGCCCACTAACAGCTTTTTTTTCTGCAGAGCAGCAAATAATTTTGTTCCACAGAAGCACATGCTTGACCAGTTTTCATTGATAATTATTATGCTCTTGAGGGAAGGGTATTTTTAATGGGGAAGTGCATGTTTTTCAGGCAGTATGCAGTTTCTCTCTTCTTTCCCTCTCCCTCCACAGTATGCAATAAACCCATGATAAGATTTATTAATAAACTCTCATGGTGATTTCCCTGAGTACTTTATTAAGCTGGAAATTACTCTGTGGGCTGGACCTTGTATACACAGAAATCGGTGGAAAATTCCCATCTATTTCAACGAGTTGTAGGTAAGACCTGTGCTTAAATCAGGGAAAAACAAGAGCTCAGATCATGCCATGGGCTGGGACATGAATACTGTTCTAGCATAAGGCAGGGAGAAGCTTGAAGACTTTATTTATTATTTGCATTTATTATATCCTCCCGGAGGATCCCCTGTCCTGGATCAGGCACAGTGTAATCACAAAACAAAAACTCCAAAGAGCTTAGACCTTAGCTTAGAGCAGGCAGATATGTGATGATTGCGGCCTGGCTTATAATAACTGGAGTGGGTAGGGATCTTCATGGGAATACTGTAATTGAACTATTTCTTACTTGGTTCAGGCAAGAAGGCAGCAATATTCAACCTATTAGCATCCGCTTAAGCATTGTTAAGGGACAGTGCCAGAACTCTGAGCTCTTAAAATGCTGCCCAGGTTGCTTCTGAGATTTCAGGACTGGTCTGAAAAGGTTGGAAGAAGTTAATCTTTAACACTTGCTGCAATTAAAAAGGGTAATCTTTCTGGGATGCAGGGAGAATTGGAATTATGTGTATGACTAGAAACAAGCTTCAGGAGATGATGGGAAAGGCAAGCAAGAGTTGGTAGTAGTCTTTGTTTCAAAAAATCCTTCCCTCCCTTTTCCCCTCTGATTTTTTCAGCAGTGCTAGCCAAATATCATGTTTGAAGAAATTACTTGCTGATCGTGTACTAACAATATGGTTTGGTTGCTTGAATCCTGGGAGGATGATAAGCAGTGCCTCTGCAAGTGTCAACGTTTTGAGCCTTGGGTTCCTGTGCTAAGGGATTCATCGGCACCGTGGTTGTGTGATGGCTGGGTAAATGTCACGTGAGCTGATGCCATCAGTCACCTGAGCAGCGTGCCAGGCTTAGCCACATGATGCAAACTCTTCTGGTTTTGGAGCAGTAAAGCCACAGTCATGGGGCTTGACTGCCTCTGTTGTAGAGCTGCGATGTAGGTTGGTGCTGCTGCATAGGGAACGCTTGCTAGCTGTCTTGCTCCACTGCTCCTCTGGAGCCACCATATCGCTTCTTTTTAGTCTTCAAAGCCTCCTGACTCCTTTCCCTGCTTTTTGCCCTAGTGACTTTTGGCTTCTTTTGACTTTAAATGAGTGTCTTGCTTTCAGAGGTCTTCAAGCATTGGTCAATAGAGGAAGACCTGCAGCCCATCAATTTGCTGGGAGGAAGGGTGTGTTGCCTTTCCCACAGCCCTGCTCCTTGGGAGAGATCCGTATCTGGTTTTGATACAAAGTGTTGGGGGAAGGTGTTTATAGGGAAGCCAGTTCCCCCTAGAATGGATACAGGATTATTGCTACTTTATCACCCAGAGTATATAGGTGTCATGGTAATTACTTCAAAGTGTAATCACTGAGTAATCAACAGGCAATATAATTAGTACCTGGATGCAGAATATGTAATTACTGTGTTATGTAGTGATAGGGTATTTGCCAAGCATATCTTTCCTAGTTACTGAGTAATTTAAGAGAATTTACATGGTATTTGTGTCTGAGAGACAGGAAAAAAATCACCCAGCTGGGATCTCTGCAGAGGACTATAAACTTTCTGCCAGCAGGATTTGTAAGCTTTTCCAAGGCAAGCAACACTGGAGGAATTTGCTTTCTGCCTTTCTTTTTCCTTCCAATACAAAAGTTCTCTGCCTGATGCAGCATTACCAAAGGAAATGTAATCATCACTGTTTAATTAAGCACTTATTCAGGATCCTTGGGAGGTGAAAATTTTTCCTTTATTTCCTGCCATGTGGAAGATGTGTGGCAGCCATGAGAGTAGATTCATCCAGAAAAGAGATAAATTAAGAAAGAACGGCTCATTTAATGAGAAAATCAAGACAAAATAGAGTTTCCAAGCTTTGAAATGTCAGAGCAAACTGGCCCATCTCCATCAGAGCTGGGGCACCGAACGTCTCCCTGGGACTGAGCACGAGGGACCTCAAGCAGGGCAGGCGGAGGGTGCCCCGTGTGTCACCAAGTGCAGAGGTGGAAAGCGAGGCTTCACAGTGTCCCCAGTGCATCGTGAGGATGCTTCTTGTCCAAAATGTCATCAGCTCAAAGGACGGTTTCA
>NW_009258274.1:590533-605085 GCF_000687185.1 Egretta garzetta | reverse complement strand
TTTCTGTTCCACAAGTGAGCGCCATACTGCAGCGGCAGCAGTAGGGGACAACAAAATTTATGGTTGTACCTATGCTAATGACCTGCAGTAACAAAGCAGCCATTTGTTTCCTATAGCCTCTGTTAAAGCACAGCAGCATCTTTCCCCTTTCTCTCAGCAGGAGAGCGAATGGTGTTTACTAACTGTCCTTCTTTCTGCTTTTGGAAATACCCTGCTACGGTAAATCGTAGAAGGCAGCTCGTTAGGGCTGTGTCCTCATTTACACAGAGACCAGAGGGGGGGATGGGGGGGCCAGTACCAGACAGCATACATCATTAAGGTAGCTCTTTTCATCACTGCTCTTGGCCTTAATTACATTACATTGCCCTCTCAAGAGAAATCTCTGACACTTTGGGCTTTTGTAAAGTAATACTTTATTTTCTTTTTCATTAAATAGTAACTACTTCATTAGGACAATTTAACATTCTGCTTTTCCTTCACCTTGTAATGAAGCTGTGCTCCTGCACATCCTGAGCATAAATAGACCAAGGTTTTGGTATTTTAGTGATTGAGAACTTGAGGGCTTCACCTAACAACAACAAAAAAAAAAAATCCCCCAAAAAGAAATAGCAGTTACACTCTCTTCTGATAGCTTTTGGTTTTGTTTTGCAGCATTTGGTTTTGGGTGAGTTGTTCTTTTTTATTGACACCTTGCAGCCAACGCTGTAAAAGGTAAACCACAGCCACCATATTTTCTGCAGAATGAACTTGGCTAATCGTTTGCATTCAAACCAGCTCTCACGCCTCTACTGATAAATACAGCTTATGCTCTAGTCCCAGTGAATGCTAATACTGTTTGCAGAAATAGTGCTATCCTGGCTACTTCTCATTATCATGCTTTTATTGCCAGGGATCCTGGAGCTTTTTAGTAGCTACCAAATCAATAACGCTGTGACATTCATACATTTCTCAATGCCGCTGTGCATGGTACAGCATGAAAGTGTGTGCTTCTCAGGGGCTGTACCTGATACTGATACTTGTGTACTCATGTAATCCTTTTCATCTATAGTTTACAGATCTTAATTAAGATTTACAATGCTACTGTGAAGTGGAACTTTATGTCTGGGCAAACCGAGATGGCCAGATGTTAGAGGGGAGGGTTTCAGAAAAGCTCAGGCTTTTTGTGAAAAGCATTCAGCTCCCAAAGCAAGGAACTCCTTGGCAGCCAGGATGATTTGCAGGGAATAAAATGCCTTTCTCTGAAGTCAGTGCTGGAGCCAGGGACTGCAACCCGGGTGTCTTGACACCCGCCTTTGGTGACATTCCCTTCTCCTCTTGTTCCATTTTTGGGACGTTTCCTAAAAAATATTTTATTTTAGAGAATCTGTTGCACCCAAGCTTGTAGCTTCTTTCCTCTGGGGAGGTTTCCCTTACAGACTTTAAAAAAACCTAAATAAATAGTTATTTACTAAGCAGCAAAAATAACAAAATAAATACAATCAATTTGATTCACTCTAGCTTCCGGAAACACTGTGCTGGCGACAGAGGCTTCCAATTTCCCACATGAGTCACCATGTTCCTGGATTCAACCTATCAAACTATATCAGCAAATCATATTACATAATGTAATATAACAAGACACAACTGCCTGTGTTTAACCTAGAAAAGATTAAAAAACATGACCTACCACGGTCATTGGGCTGTCCTGGCAAAATTGTCATTCTCTTTTTCCATCCAGCTGCCCGCACCCCTGCTGTCCTCCCCAGCCTGGTATCCTGGAAGAAAATGTGTCATTTTTAGGAACAAAGATGTGAGCGGTTCTGGTAACAGGGAAGCAAATCCTGTTTGTGCCGCTTCTGTGTTTTGGAGGCCCACGCATCTAAGGTCGTGTCCAGGGTTTTATGTTTTATAACTATGCAGAACCAATCTCCCTTGGTCGAAAGGTGACACACTAACCGTGGCGTGGGTGGGAAGACTTTTGGACTGTGAGTGCTGCTGTATGCTCAGTTCACATGTGAAGTAGAAGAAAAAGGGATGTGAGGAGGTGCTGGAAAGACATTCTCATCTCTTTTTCTTCAGCTGTGCAGAATGAGGGATGTTGGAGTCTTTTAGCTCTGTTTCTGGGTCTTGCATTTGCCTGGTGCAAGGCACAACCTGGGAGCAGCCAGGGGAATCTCTGGGAGGGGTTGAGCAGGGACACGCTACAGCACTATGCTCCTTTCTCCTTAGCTCTGGCCCCTGGGAATGGAGGACAGGCTCCATGCCAGTGTTACAGAGCCCTGCAGCAGCGGGGTGGGGGAAGCAAAGAGAAGCATGTGAGTGCAGATGACTTCAGTGTGGGGACATGCAGCCACCTCTGGCCTCCCTGGGGCCACATCCCAGCTGGTCTTGATCCTGGGACAAGGATAAGACAACCACTGGTTTTCATTATTCCCCTCGTAGCCTGTTATCTGCATCCCTCTGTCCAAAGGACAAGAGGAAATGGCCTCAAGTTGCACCAGAGCAGGTTTAGATTTGACATTAGGAAAAATTTCTTCACCAAAAGGGCTGCCAAGCACTGGAAGGGGCTGCCCAGGGAAGGGGTTGAGTCCCCATCCCTGGAGGTATTTAAAAGGGGGGCAGATGAGGTGCTTAGGGACAGGGTTTAGTGGTGGCATGGCTTGAGGTCTTTTCCAACCCAAACAGTTCTATGATTCTACGAAAAACCTACAGCAAAAGGATCATCCATTCACTTGAGCAGTTCAGTTGTGGGGCTTTTTACTGACTGATGGCTGGTGCAAACCAGGAGTTTTTCATAGCGGTTTTGAGAGAGGAAAATTGTGAATAAGGTGCAGCTCCCAGAGCCCTGGCAGTTCCCTGGCTGCTGGGGCTGCGTGTGTTTATGCAGTGTCTGAGGATGCAGGAACAGTGGGAGGAACAGGTTTCAGCCTCTGGGTTTTCTCATTTTCCCTGGAGAATTCCCTTTTCTTTCCCAGGACCCAGTGAGCAGCAGACCAGAAACAAATTTAGATTAGCACCTACTGGACCTTTCGTGTCTTAGGTGTTGGCTTCAGCAGTGAAAAACATCACGTTTGTTTAAGGGGCAGAGATTAAGCAGGGGGAGGAGGAGAGGAGCAAGGCTCAAGTTTTAAGGGTGATTGGGAAAATGGTGCCTCAGGAATCACAGTCCAAGGGACAAATGCTACTGAGCAGCAGGGGTGTTCGTGAAATGCATGATCTGGCAGGGCGAGAAGGGAGGCAATGGAAGGAGCTTGCCCAGGCTTCTTTTAAGCAAGCATTGCAATGATGCACCTCTCCGAAAAGCCATTATGGAGAAATGGCTCAGGGGAGGAGATTTTAATGTCTTTCAGCATGAAGTAAATGATCCCATGCTGACAGAGGCTGGCACCCTCTCTGTGCCAGCATCCTCCATGAACAGCCAGTCCCCGAGCGAAGCCATAGCTAGTCCTTTACGAGACGCAGCAAGGAAGCTGGCATTTCTACTGCTTTGCTACCAGTTACATTTGGGGGAGAGAAAAAAAAAAAAAAAAAAAAAAGGCAAAACCTACCAAACAAGCCCCAAGAACAACAACAGCAGCAAAATTCTCAAGCTGTGCTGGAACAGAAAGTAATTAAGAAATATTTCATATCTCCAAGCGGCCCTGAAATTTTTATTCCTGTGCATGAAACTCCGTAGGCTCCTCACGGGCGGCTGCTGGGTTTCAGTGCAATAAATCCTGTTGCCTTTGGAGCCTGACAGCCAGTCCGGGATGTGATCAGAAAACCAACGGGCATTCTCTGTGAGGTTTAGTCCTTGCCTGCATCAAGCCTACTTATATCAACCAAGCCAGGGTGTGCTCCAGGAGCAAACCAGTAAGGCAAAATGCTGACCTTTCTTGGGATGATAAAGATTGGAAAAGGTGGGGAGTCGGGTGAAGAGGAGGGATGGGGAGAAGGATAATTTTAGCAAATCAGCTCCCAACTGCAATATTCCCATCCCAAGCCCAAGAGACTCACTCAGCCTGAGTCCAGCCCTGTGAGTATTTATGGTCCTGTCAAGGTTGACAGGTCCAGAATTGAACTTATCTGGAAATAAATAACAGTATGCTTTAATCTCGCTGGCAGTGAGCTGTCTCAGTGCCTCTGGCAGCGCGGTGCAGTCTGGCAGGACACGGCTCAGGGCTGTGCCTGGCGCAGGGCTGCGGGAGCTGGGGCTCAGGCTCAGTGTCCCTGGGCGCACCCGCGAGGCAGTGGTGCATGGTTGTCACCCCACCTGTGTAAGCTTAGCTGAGGCCAAATGTCCTGCGCTGTTGGCAGCTGTTCCGGGAGGGAGGCAGAGCAGTCAATTCTTCCTTCTCCTACTGTTAATCATAAAAGAAAGCATTTCTAAAACTGTGACCCAAATTGTTTCTAAAACCATTAACTGCAAGAAAACCTCTGGTTATACCTCTGAATGTAGTTTGTTGTCTACAGGCTTAATTCTTCCAGGTCTCAATGCTGGGAAATCCTATTCCCCCCTCACTCCCATCAATCTCATTCTGCACAAAATTCAGAGCACCACTGGGCTCATGCTACGCCATCGTAAAGAAGCCCAGCAGAGCAGCCTACCCAGCTAACAGCCACAGCAGTAACAGTTATTAGCGGCTAAACCTTTTGGTAGAACGCATGCAGGGCAGGGACGAGACTTCTCTGGTTCCTCATCCTGCAGGTGATGGGGCTGTGACTTTCTCTAAGCCAGGCAGGCTCCAACAAGCTCTTGATCATGGGTCAGCTTGCAGGTTGAGAGTTCAACTTTCTTGCTTTTCCTCACATTTACCATCAGATGAAGCAGGATGGATAGGATGTTTCAGCTGAGGGAATAACTCCATCCACTTTTTTGTGTTTCAGGAGAAAAGTTGTGATTCTACATTACTTTTGGATAAGAGCAAAGAAAAATTCATTATTTTTAAACAAAGGCTTCACTTTGCAGCTTTATATTCTATCTTTTTTTCGGCTTTCACTTTTGTAGCCTAGTATAACTACAGTTTCCAAAAGGAAAGTAATTTTAAGGTGAAAAACCCATCCTTTTTTATTCAGAGTGAATGAAATGGGATCTTTAACTTCACTAATGATTTTTTTTTTTTACTGGGGAAACTTTGTCAAAACTGAAAAAAATTCTTTAAGCGGTTTCCTGAGTTTCAAAAACTCTTTTTTTCTAAAAATCTTGAATTGGAGGGTGCCCAGGTACATTCACTCTGTGGATGATTTTATTCCTCTTCAAGTGTCCGTAAAGTAAATGAAGCAATTTGCTGGACCTTGAAAGTTGTCTCATGAGGTGTTCACTCGAGGAACGCAGAGGAAAGCAAAAGCCCCACAACCCTGCAGGAGGTACCGACTGAAGGGTGCTTCTCCTGTGGGTGCTGCAAGCCCAACTTCTTCCTGCTGTCCCAGCTGCATTGCTCAGCCGCAGCAGCTGCCAACCAGCCGGCATGGTCAGAGCTCCCTGGGGAGCACGGGCAGCAGCCATGATTCAAGTCTTCCCCCTTCTATCCCTTAGATTCAGGGAAACCCATTAAGTCCATCTCTTTACTGCTGTTTCTTTTCCTCTCTTCTGTTTTCCTTCTTCCTCCTTTTTCTCTTTACGTTTTCTTTCCCCTCCTCCTTCCACGCATGAACTAATTGACGTCTGATCTATTCAGAGGTCTGGCCCTAAAAAGTAACCTTCAGTTAACTGCTCACATAACTTGCCTGTCACTTTTGATAACAGTCAGGGCATCATTTTTGCAAGTGTTCAACAGTAAAATTACTGCTTTGCTCTTGTCAAGCAAATGAGCCCTGAGGCTTGTGTGCGAACCATTAATGATGATGCCACGGTGGGACTGGTGCACTGGGCAGCCTGTAGAAGCACCGCTTCTCAATTCGCTGTGCCCCTGCCGGGCAGTTTAGGTTTAATTAACCTGCATTAATGCCTGCTGGGATAGCATTTTCCATGCCTCCTTTTTCAGGGGGTCAAGTGGAGCTGGAGACAGCTGCTGGTGTCTCAGGTGCCCTGAGTACGTGGCTGGGATCCTGGAAATGTTTATGTCTGTGGTGTGGAAATAAACTCTGCTTATTATGCTCATAAAAACTGGTGGCTATAGCCTTGGGCTTTGCCAGACTTGCTGAGCTGCTGGAGAGAACTACTGACAGAACATAAAAGTGCTACAGCACATGGTGCTGGGGTACATGACTGGGCTGTGATGGGCATTCATAGGGACAGTGGGCTGCAGCGCTTCTGGAGGATTCTACAGAGAGTGTGTGTGTGTTTCAGTTCTCCAGAAGTTATGTTTCCTATGTGCATCTATGCAGTAGACTAATGAAGTTTACTTTTAAATGGCAAAGAAGTCTGAGAATGAGATTTGTCTTGTTGAGTCTGCACCCAGCCATTGTCAGAAGTGTGAGCATCCGCCACGGGAATAGTAGTACCTGAAGCTGAGAGGGTGATACTATTGCTATTTTACTGATGAGTAACAGGCAGAGGCAGGTGACAACTCCAAATCTGACACTGAAGATCAAGAGGGTTCTGAGATCTTGAAGGCAACTGGCAATATATAAAAGTGGGGCTCATTCGCAGGTGTTGTGGGTGCCTCACTAGGGCACTGCAGCTTTGGACACAACCCATTGGGACACAAGAGCTGGAGCCTGGCAGCCCTGGAAGCAGGCAAGAAGCTTGTTTGTGGGTCACTTGATGATAGATGGCAAAGTAGGCATCTAAGTCCTTTTTACGCCCTATGTGGGGTGCTCCTGGCACAGCCGGCAATGATTCCTCAGAGCCATTCCAGGGGAAACCATCAAGGAGGGAAGGGAAGTCAGGGGTCAAGCCCTTCTCTGGTCAGTGAGGTTTTTGGTTTTATCCTGATGGGTTCTAACACACTGGTGCTATTATTTGGCAACTGGAGTCTTAATGCAGCTCCTGACCTTCCATATTTTTTGCCACTTTTGCTGAGGATATTTCCCTGCTTTTATGTGCTCCTAACTTTCCCTTTTCAGTCATTCACCTCTGAGGCTGGTATTTCCTAAGCTTTGTTGGTACCTGAGTAATTAAGGAAAAAAATCCCTTCACTGCAACCCTGCTCATCAGGCAGAGCTGTATCTCTGCCAATGGGAAGCCTGGAGCTTGGCATCCAATGCTTGGATGCCGTGGAGGCTGGGGGGAGATCCAGCTCTGATGCCACATGTGATTTTGAGATGGTTTTCCATGAGGTCAGGATAAAATGTACGAGTCCAGTCCCATTGACAGAGGCCAGTAGCAGATAAAAGAAAGTTGAAATGACAGCAGGCTTAAGAGTGCCCAATCCTGACCCTGCTTCTGCTTGGGGCTGTGCCTTAGAGTAGGTTGGCAAAAATTACAGGAAAGCCCTGGCATAGCCCCTCTGATACAAAGCTCTGCTTCTGTCTCTGAACTGGAATTCTCCCTGGGTAAATGGCTGCACAGAAAAATAACCTTAGTTCAAAGCTTAACAGTGCAATGAGCAGTGGGACCAACAGCAGTGGGGTTTCAGATGGATGGTGCCTTATGCTTGATGATGGGCACTGATAAAATCTTTTCCAGTGGCTGGGATTTCTATAAATATAAAAAAAGGGGTGGGTGTGTTCATTTTCTCTCAGGATCTTTCTTTAACCTAGTAACTTTTGTGAAACTTGTGGTAATTTGGAGGCTCTTTTTGTTCAGTAAAACTGGCTTTGAACTAGCTGTTATTGTGGATGAAAAAGGTATGTGTCTACACACAGAAAGCTTTATCACATAACTCTCATTTCTTTAAGAAATTGAGCTTCAGCAGGCCTCTGCTGAATCCAGTCTCTTTCCTCTTCTTCAGAAAGAATGCAAAACTTAACTTTCTTCTTGTTGGCTTACCATTTGCCTGTCCTAGAAGGGAAACAAGTCCAAGAATCAGAAACTCAGGCAGATCTCCCTGCATATGAAGTTCAGATGGGCCATGGGTTTTGCAGACCTTGAATGATTACATCAGAATCTCTGATTCCCCTTTGACAACTCAGTGATTGGTGTTTGTCTCACTAGGCGACAAGATATCACTGCATCTTCTTGCTCCACTGTGAAGTAGGATGGAGGGAAAGGTACTGCTTCGTGCCTGGGTCATGTCCTCACAGCTCTGCTGCTGTGTAGTGACTGGGCAGGGTATAATTGCTTTTAGAGCGGGCAGGTTTGATGTGGTGCTTCCTAAGCAACTGCAGAATGGTCTCAGAAGGGGAAAGGAGCGTGTGCTCAGATAAAGCTCCTTTGGCTTTGGCTGCATTGTTGGGAAGGCCTTGGGAGATGATGCAGAAGAGAAGAGGGGGTGCGTCTGTGCCACTTAGCGGTTGGCATTTATGTTTTCAAACACACAGGATTCAAATGAGGTGAAAACTCACTCTGGCCACATTGGCACAGCTGAACTGTTGGAATTGAAAAAGAGGGAGGATGATTTATTTCCTGCATTGTGTACTTACTCAAGACCTTGGAGATAGAAACAGATAGAGATAGAAACTCTAAACAATGTATGAGGAGTCTGAGTCTCTTGGGACAGGAGTTAATGCATCTTATCCACCTTTTTAGAAGACTCAGAACAGGTCAGTTTGTGTCCTGGGATGTCTGGACAGTCTTTATTCTCTGTGGGGGCAGGAGCAGCAAGACAGCAACAGTGTGATAGGAGTGAAGTCAAGGCAAACCAGTATGGATGGCTTCCTATTCCTGGGAACAATCTGGGCTGCCTCATAGGCACAGTTGCTGCTGCCCTCTTCCTCATGTACCATCTGCTCATGCTTACTTGGCAAGGACTAGGGAGGAGAGCAGACTTGTCCGTAGAATTTGCCTGTCCTTGTTTCAACATCGCAGTGTACATAGAGGCAACCAACCAACCCCTGCTTCACTTTTGCCTGTCCTTGTTTCAACATCGCAGTGTACAGGCAGGCAACCAACCAACCCACCCCTGCTTCACCGCTGTGAAGATTAACAGACCAGAGCAATAAGAAGATGGTTAGCAGCACCAACAGTGGCTGGAATGACCAGGAGAATTTTTTCAGTGTTGTAGCATCAGCTGAGTTTACCTTTCAGAAACAGCTCCCAGAGAGAAGTGTAGGATGGCTGTCCTACCAGTGATCTTACGCTGCCACTGGTTTCCTCCATTTTCCTTCCAGCCTGGTCACCAAAGACGTGCTTTTTTGAACAGTGCTTGCTTGTGTCTTAATGTGGCTTGATAAGCGAATGAAATGAATTACTGGTGAAGTGGTCATTAGCACATATTTACATAGGTTAATTGCATGGAGTAATGAAGATCAATTTGATTTTCAATGGGGCTACTGATAGAGACATCTTCCTGACAGTGCTTCATGGTATCTTTCCTTGACATTGAATTGTATTTTTCAGGCCTCAGTGAGCTGTAGCTAAGGATTTAGCAATGTCTCTGGGTCACGTCAAACCTTGCTTTTGTAGTTCTGGGCGTTGGATTTGGGTGTGCCATGTGTGTTGGGTGCATTCATTGAGTTTACCATTGTAGTCCAGTGAGGAGGTTTCTAAGGAGGAAAACTGCCATCATTCACACATGCAACCACCATTCTGGGTCCCTAGTGAACCACCATAGATGGCTTTAGGGCATCAGACTACTTAAAACCTACTTGTAATAGTCATAATTTCCTTATCCCTAGCAAAGGTCCATGGTCATCCTATTGCCTGAGCTAAGTATGATCGCTTGTAATTTATCCTGCTTTTCCTGGGCTAAGCAACACATTAGTCTTGGTAAACCACTACTGCTACCCAAGCAAACTAGCTTAGAGCTGGTTCTGTCATGTCTACATTAGTCTGCCATCTGCCACCTACACCAAACCTCCCTTTGGCTGCAGGCCAGGGCTCTTGCAGGCTTTCCAGATGCTCAAGCACCCCAGTGGCTGCAGGATGGGAGTTTAAATAAAACAGAGCATTGATGTGGAGATGAAATTAATTAATGTCCCTGCTATTAAATTACTGTCTTTAAGGGAAGAGTTTTATTTTGCCTCTAAGATGACAGTGTTTCATTAGAAAAAAGAAGATTTGGAGGGCTCAGACGTTGAACCACTTTAGCAGGTTTATTTATAATAAGTAACAGTTGCATCATTTTTCTTATAATGTTGGTAGAATATAGAGCTTTGGCCCTCTACTTTTTGATAAGAGAATTGCTATGAAAAACCTGCTCTTGTGAACTCTTAGATTGCAACTAAGTCCTATCCATTTTCTGAGGATCAGTTCCTCTATTGCTTTCACAAATCAGCAGCTGAACGCCTCAGTGGGGCAGGCATTCTTTTATCTATTTGTTTATTTCAAAAACATATGGGCAAAGCTGCACGCACCTTTCAGAGCATGTATCGGCTGTGGGCTGGTGATGAGCAACTCCAGTGGCAGCTAAACTGCTATCTGGGGAGAGGGAGGGACCCTTTCCTGTGTTCTAGCCTTGCCCTGCTTCAAACGAGAAACAAATTGCTTTGATTTCGTATTGCTGGACGTTTGCGTATTCCTTATTTATGGATATACTGAGAAGCAGAGCAAGTAAATGAGAAGTAAGGCATTATTTAGAAAAAAATGCTGGAATACGACTTGGAACTATAAGGAAGAGTTGCAGCCATTTGCACCCAGGGAGAAACGGGTCCACGATTTTTGCTGTGTGCCTCCTACCCACTGACCATCCTGCTGACATTGTCAAACTTCAGTTTTTGATTACTAAACTAAATTGAACGGCAGCCTTTTGTAGGAGCGGGGAGGTCAGGGCAGGGGTGCTACGGTCAGGAAGTTTGTACAGCAGCTGTCCATCTGACTCCTAACTGCAGCCAGAGCTGTCATTTTCTCGCTGTCAAAAGCATTAAATGAAATTAAAATAAATAAATAGCCTCCCCTACCTTTGCAGTAGCCACCTCTATTTTTATTATATGAACTAGGAGAAAAAAATGTACCTGGAGGGTACACATAATTTATTTAGAAAAATAGGAATGGCGAATATCTGCAGATGATGAAAAAATTTCCCAGTCCTTGGGGTTATTTGATCTGCTAATTATCCATACTTCAGAACCCATTATTCACACTTTTCTGCTTTCCTCCAAGAAATCTGTTTGGCAGACATGGAAGAAAAATTTAATTTGTAAACTATTAATAAAATGCAAACACCCAACAGTTGTCTTTGTTCGATGTTTGCTAGTAAGCAGATCGAGACAGAGACTTCTGCTATGTTGATATCTTGAATCACTGAAAAATATAAGTTTTGCAAACTTGCCTTTGCCCAGCTAAACAACCAAGGGCAAACTGCAGCTTCATTTGGAAGCATGTTTGGCACACACAGCAGCGGTGACTCATGTATATTAACAGCAGCAGGGTTTTGGATCTCCTGCACCTTGTTACTATAATGCCAAGCTATTCATCAGCACAAACACCATCCTGCACACTCTCCTCCAGACAAAAAGCCAAACTAAGAGGCCTTGGGAGCTCTAATTTATGCCGGGTTCGATCCAAAGCTGGAAGAGATTGCCATTGACTGAAATGGGCTGTGGAACTACCTAAAATGGTCCAGTGCCGGGTAGGAATCGGACCCCAATCTATGAATCGCATTCTACACCCTGAATATTTTGCAACATCATGGAGAAGGTCACCTTTGTGATGCAAAAGTGCTGGTGAAAAACTTTCTGAGAGAGAGCTCATAGCTGTGGAAGGAGTTTATAGGGATGGGGGTTTGCTGGCTAAGGTGGGGGGGAAGTTCATATATGTCCCAGTTTCTTTTTTTGCTGCATTGTTGGGCAGATTTATTTCAGTCATTAATGAATTCACGTAGTGATGGCTTCTTTGGCGCTGTAACATACCTACTGTAATTGTGCCTTGACTCCTTCTCATGGAGGTGATTGCTCTCTGTTTTCTGCTAGGTGCTTCCAACCGTGACATGGTTGGAGCTATATTCATGTAATAAAAATGAAGGAAAAGCCCTTGATATCCTCCAGAAAGGAGCATGATTCTGGCTCTGGTGTCACCAGCTCATGCTGGAGATGGTAACTGAAGTAAACGGTCAGATATGCAGGGGAAGGCTGGGAGAACTTGATGTTTGAGGCGCTATCTCTGGAGGGTTTGTCCCTCCACTTGCACATCCTTGCCCTTCCTTCTCCAGTGCTGTGGATCTGCAGACATCCTTGGATTCCTGAAGGAGCAGGAATTAGCCAAGAAATGGGCAGATTTACCTTATCTGGTGCCCACTCAGTGAGTGCCTAGAGCAGGGTGTCATTCACCTTGCCCTGGTTATGGTTGGGTTGTAGGGAATATGTCAAAAATGCAGCAGTTGCTATTTGTTCTTGAAAAACACAGGGAACTTCTATCGGGATAATAATTTCTAAAAGTGTGTGGCCTCTGTGAAAGCTACGGGCCTAAGAAGGACTTAAACGATATACATAGAGCTAGAATTGACCTTCACCAGACTGGATTTCACTCTCTGAGCTAGAGAACAGTTTGTTAAATGGGTTTTCTACTGCTTCTCTCTATATGTTGGCAAACGTATCTTGCCTGCTTGGATCTATATTTTCTGAGTGCTTCATTTAAACTCTGAACTCTGGGGGCAGCTGAGCACAGGAGTCTGGTGATAGTCACAAAAAATGCTTGATATCCTATAGCTGGCAAGAGGAGACTAATAGAGCTCTAGTCGGCCGTGGGTAGAAAGTCGGGTGATGTTTTCAGAATCCATCTCTACAAATACTGTTGTATTTTATGTCATGTCTTCTGCAGGACAGAAGTTAGACATGATTTTAATAGGCACCAAGTGAGAAAACAACAGAAACATGTTTTGAGGGACATGGAAGAAAATGTTCCACAGCTAGAGGTTCTGGTCTGAGGTTATGAACACAGGTGCATTTAAAGGATCATGCTGGAAGACTACAGTCCAAGGAGGTGCACTCCAGACTGTAGAGTTTTCTTTTCCTTTTTAATACACTTTATCTGAATGTTAGTGCTCTTTTGGGAACAGATCTATATGATGGGGCCATGTGTACTTTTCAATGGGGGTAGGTTTCTCAGCCGCCAAGGCAGCAAATCTGTCAAGGTTCTAACCATGGGCTGTCAGGCCACCGAGCAGTTATCCTGGTCAGCTGCATTTGAGATGGGTTGAACCTGGTGAGTTGAGTTGCATCCCTCAGACATAAGCTGCATCCAAGAAGGGGAGAGCCAGCCCAGGGAGAGTAAGGGATTTGAACAACAAAGGTAGGGAAACGCACAACTGAGTTGTCTTATGTTGCAGATGTGACGTTCCCTATGTCAATGATCTGTGCCTGAGTCCACTGAGGTCTGGTTATTTCAAGAACAGGATGGACAGCCAAAACATATCAGTCTCCCTGGGTTTCCCAAGTCTACCTGCAGTTCACGCAGGATGCATCAGGAGACAAAAGGAATGTTCTGACTCCGGATGCTGGTATTGTGTTGTTTATTTTAATGTAGGTCAGAAAGTCACATTAGAACTGTGGTAGGGAACAGCACTTTGCACAAGGTCATGATGTAGACCAGTGAGCAACTGACCCAAAACTGTTTGTCTCTGTTCATGCCAGCTGGCCAGGGCACATCAGCCTAGCTGCAACTCAGCTCATCTCCTTGTAAAACAGCGGCTAAACTCCACCGGTAGTATAAACTGACCTTTTTATAAACCTGCTGTGCTGTTTTATATCAGTTCAGCCTTTGGCCCAATCATTTTCAAATGCCACTGTTTGCCAACCTTGCATTGTTCCTGCAAACCAACTGAGTGTATTAAGAGAGGATAATTAGGGGGAACACAGTAATTAATACTGCTGATAATAACCCAGAGGTGTAATTTAGCTGCCTGACTTGCACTGAATTCCCTGGGCTGGAGGAGGAGCGGAGGAGGAGAAGACACCTGCTGAAGTCTTTCATAGCAGCTTAGCTCTCTGCAGGAGGCAATCACACACTGAGCAAACAGAAGCCCCTGAGGTCTCTCCTGAGCCGCTAATGATTGCCTTGCAGACAGTGATGGCATGTCAGTATTGATTATTTTCCTATTATAAACTCCTTCCTCTTGTCCCTTTTTGCCATGATCTGTTGGGTAAACACAAGAAACAAGTAAGCGCAGCTGAGGTTTGTGGTTATGAAGTGTTTGGAGGAGGAGAAGAAGGGGAAGCACTGATTCAGCTGGCAGTTAGTTCTTGTTCTAAGAAAGTGGCTAAAGCTAAAAGGAAGTCCAAAGGGACGTGGTGGCATAAGAATAAAAAGCATCCTTCAGGTCTATGAGGGCTTTTCTACCTTGACATTATAAGAGGCATTATAAGAGTTGTAGTTGGCAATTTATGTGCAAGTCCACGGTCAGGGCTATTTGTTTTTCATAATGTAGTCACTCAAAATGTTTCATGACCTTCCTTTTCCCAAAGCTCCTTGGAAGGTCCCTTTGGTTCCTTTTGTCTCCTGTGGTGTCCTATTGGCTGTGGCAGGGTGGAACGTGGGAGAGATGAAGCTTGTTTCCCACCTTTTGGTCACTACTGGCTTCCGTATGGAAGTCCCACATCACTGGACACCCCCCGACTGGTGTCCAGCTTGTCTGCAGTACTTTTTCAAAGTATTTGCCATCACTTAGTCCAAAGCT
>NW_009258274.1:578797-590503 GCF_000687185.1 Egretta garzetta | reverse complement strand
AGTTCTGGTTAGACTGCAGTGTATTTACTTTAGATTTGGTTAGGTAATGCGGTCATTGGTATCATCCCGTGCCTCGGGTTTTTGTTAATGCAAGCAGCTACTGAAAATCCACAGGATTGTCTTTTCCTACTACTAATACTCTCAGATGTCTGGGGGAATGGGTGTGCTTCTGCTGACGTAAATGAAACGGTAGTAACACGTGCCAATGTAAGGTCATGCTGCTTCTGATTTTTTTTTTTTCACACGTGGCATTTGGACTGTCATTTCCCAAACCTTATTCCTTGCATGATAAATGAATATGTTTTATTCAGGACATTAGAGTGCACTTGGGAGACATGAGCAGTTCTAGTGACCTTCTCTGTGGCCTTGAACAAGTGTTTTCTCTCTCTGGCTCTGATCCTTCCCAGAGGTTTTAAAACCAAATAATTGTCACTGATATCTATTATCAGCTCTTAGTCTTCGGACCTATCCTTCCTTGTGTCATAACAGTAGTACATCTTGCCATGCAGCTGTGTAGAAGTTGGACACCTAGTCTATATTAATTGTCTAATCTCCAAAGAATTATTTAGTCCATCCCAGAACAGCTTTCTAAAGAAGGTATGGTGAATCATTCTTCTGACTTGCCCTTTCTCTGTTCATTGAGTGTAGTAGAAACCCAGATGGCTAAGGAGACTAGATAATCTAATTTTTAAGAGACGTAAGTTTAGGTAAGAGGGAGTCCACGCATAAAGCCACAAAATGCAGAGGTGAGAGTTTTGCCAGTAAAACCTCTTCCTTTTCTCTTTATTGTGGATTGGTATTTTTTATTATTTTTATTTTTTTTGGTCTTTGTGTGATATGCATCTTTGTTCAGCAGCAGTTAATAGAGCTGCACAGCTTTCCTGATGCAGAGGCATTGGGTTCTATAAGTCAGCAAGACGAATAAAAAGGAATGGAGGAAGTTTGTGAGAGGAGAAAGGCAATAAAAAAATAAGAAAATGGACCTGATACAGTTATGTTACAAAGTTCTATTAGTGTTTAGCAGGGAAATAAGCCAATAATCATTGGATAAGTAACCTCTTTCCTGCCTGATTAGTGCTGGCTTTTTGTGAGGATAAGGTGGTTCATGCTTGATTTGTCAGTAAGTGTATTATACTAACTCTTGTCTTCTATGATGGTTAGAAAGGGTTTGAGATTTTATTTTATTTTACTTTATTTCTTGTTTTCTCTTCCTCTTCTGGCTGTCAGGATGAATTTGTATCTTCTGACAATGTTGGGGAGGTGGGAAAGATGTCAAAAGAGGATGTAAAATGCATTTTAAAGTGAGCTGTTAGGAATTGGTTTGACATTTCTGACAAAGCGAAAGGTTACTGCACACAGCTTTTCAGCTCCTATCTTCTTATTCCTTTTCTTGTCAATCACGACTGGAACCAGAGGAATTTCTCATCATGACTGGCTTGTCCCATGCACACGGTTAATCTGGCAGATAGGCTTGACTCGGCATACAGGCACTAATCATGCTCTGCAGGATGTGTCTAGCACTTGGGTACATCTGTTTTTACCAGTGTCCCCTGGGCTTCTGGTAAGCAGGCTGGCCAGTTCAGAGGTAGCCCTGGTCTCTCTCCCCATGATCTCTTCCCTTCTTTTTGGCAAGAGTGAGAAATGCATACTCATTCACACTTGTGTCCTGCAAGGAGACCTTGAGCCTTAAGTGAACTTTATTGACTGACTTGTTCCAGAAATTTAAGATTACAGATTTGGAGCCATCTGCATAATCTAGTGAACCTTTGCTGTTGATAATAGACCAACAACACTGCTGCCAAGTTTGGCACCCAGGGAGGTTTGGCCTGGCTCACTCTCTGGTCACCTGCCTGGGGAGAAGGAAGGAGAAATTTAGACACAAAGTTTGAAGACAAGGCATGCCAGAGCAGAAGGGAGCTTTACTGGTGAAAAGATATGGCGTTTAAATGCAGAAATGTTTTACTGTTGATGCTTTAAATTGCAAACGAGCTGAGCTTGAGACAAGGGAAATCAACATGCAGGAACGTGTACTTTAACTAATAGGTGCTTACATCATGTTTGATTCCTCGATAACTCAGGAACAGGGGAAAATAAAAGAATTTTTGCCAGTTCAGTTCATTACGAAGAGCAATAACTAGTTCCAAATAGCCCTTTATTTCTTCTCAAATCTTATTATAGGACTGGCTTAATAGCTTCAGTTTCCTGGTTTGTAATATAAAAGAGTCAAGCACTTTAATATTTTGGTAAAAATATGCGGACTTGATTGTTTTTCCAAAAGCAACTGAAAACATAAACTTATTTGAGGAAACTCTCAACTGCCTTTTCTTCAGCTGAGCATTAACATTTTCTGATGCAGATGCAGCAAACAAGTTTCATTAATTCTTTTTCTTCCAGCCAATGCTTACTGGCTATGTGGGTTTCCCATGGGTAGGAGGGCAAATGTCCTTAGAGTTTTTGTCTCTTCTGATTTGCAGCTCTTGGTTTTGCTTTTGTCTTTCTGGACTAAACCCAAAGGCAACATTTCTGGAGGCCCTGAGAAGCCTTTGCTGTCAGAGCTTTTCTTGGCAGGCTGGAGGGCACAATTGCAAAGCAGAAAAGAAGTGCCTGATTTAGCAAGCAGTTGTTGCTCTCCAAGTTGATGAAGCAATTAGCTGGAGATGATGCCCTGTTGCCATTCAGCTCTTTTAATAGCACTGCAACACTCCTGTGCCAGGACAAGGCTCTTACTTTGTAGCTTTAATAAACCAGGTGAAACCACACATGACTTCCCCCACATTGGACTCTCCAAGCCTCGGAGGGGGAAGATTTAACTGGCAAAGGGGACCATGTTCCTCCCGAAGGAGGAAACCAAGCTACCAACAAGAATACTCTCTGCCTATTTAAGCAATTAATAAAAACTAGAGCAAATCCCCTCCTAAAAACGGCTCTAGCAGCCAGAAAGGAGCTAATGTGGCAGACACTGGCCTTATTCCCCTCTCTTGCTGGTACAAGCTGGGCAGCATGTTGTGTAGTGAGCATTGGGGTGAGAGCTACTCTGATCCACACAAGAGTGACAGTTTTCCGTACCCCTGATGGCCACTATTAAGCCATCCAGAGAGAATGATGAAAAGCTCCTCTGCAAAGTGGTGTTGCCACAGATCAGACCAGTTCAAGCAGCTGTTGAGTTTGAGCACCTACCTTTATTTCTTTCCTAGTGACTCCTTTCCACTACTTCTTCTGGAAGCAAATAGTGTTGTTTGCCAGGCTGCAAGCTGAGCTTGATGCTAAATCTGCTGAAAACACTGAGCCGCGGATGCCTCTTTACCTTCCATGCAGTTGCATGTGGAGTGGTTCCTGCAAGAGTTTCTAATAAACATTTTGATGGCCCTGTTTTATCAGCCACATAGGAAGGTGATCATAAAAAGGAAAAAAAAACCACCACAACAAACCCAGAGGAAACAAGAAAGGGGACTAAAATTAACAGTGATCTCAGTTCCTTGCGTTTCAGTTAAACAACCTCATTAATCCTGTCTGCAGTGCATGTACTATGTCTGTGCTCCTCTCTCTGACAGGTCCCCAAATCACATTCACTGCCATTCATTATATGCAATGGAATAAAACATTTATCCAAAGTCATGTTTTATTCCTCAGAAAATACCTATTTCTGCAAGCTCCAGACATCTTTTTAACTATTAGCACTTCCCTTTGTGGCCCTGGGCTCCCTGCCCAGAAGATGAGTCCTGCTGGTCTTGATGGGATCATGCCACCATGCAGTGTGGCCTTGTCTGTTGGGGAGAGACACAGGCTTCACACTGTCTCATCCTTGCAGATAACCCAGCCTGGTTTCAAAAATGTAACGGTTCTGGAGCATTCTTGGCATTTCTTGTAATCCTGTTATGACAGGGACCTTGTCAGCCAGTGGAAGGAGGGGTACGTTATATTTTGCTGGAGTCCATAGAGTTTTCTTTTTTTAATTTAGCAAGCTGTTAGTCCACTTGAATTTTAATTTAGGAATAGCAATAATGAAAATGTAGCACCCCTTTTCTGAAATGGCCACCATCCTTCTGTGGCCAGAGCATGCTGGGACTGGCCCTTTTGTCCAAGCGAGGAAGCCATGGCCCAAAGGTAGAATCATAGAATCATAGAATGTTTTGGGTTGGAAGGGACCCCTAGAGGTCATCTAGTCCAACCCCCCTGCAGTGAGCAGGGACACTGCTAACTAGATCAGGTTGCTCAGAGCCCCGTCCAACCTGGCCTTGAATGTTTCCAGGGATGGGGCCTCCACTACCTCTCTGGGCAACCTGTTCCAGTGTTTCACCACCCTCATTGTAAAGAACTTCTTCCTTATATCTAGTCTAAACCTACCCTGGTTTAGTTTAAAACCATTACCCCTTGTCCTGTCACAGCTGGCCCTACTAAAAAGATTTTCCCCGTCTTTCCTATAGGCCCCCTTTAGGTATTGAAAGGCCGCAATCAGGTCTCCCCGCAGCCTTCTCTTCTCCAGGCTGAACAAGCCCAACTCTTTCAGCCTGTCCTCATAGGAGAGGTGCTCCAGCCCCCGGATCATTTTTGTGGCCCTCCTCTGGACCCGCTCCAACACTTCCATGTCCTTCTTGTGTTGAGGGCTCCAGAGCTGGACACAGTACTCCAGGTGCAGCCTCACCAGAGCAGAGCAGAGGGGCAGAATCACCTCCCTTGACCTGCTATGCGTATGATCATTTAAGGGGCAGCAGGAGGCTGGACGTTCTGACTCCAGCTCTTCCCTGCTTGCTTGACCAAGCTGCCTTTTAACTCTTGTTAACTTAACTCAGCCATTAAGTGTGCAATCTGTGAAAATGAGTGTCCTCTGATTTACCCCATGATGATAAAGCAGTGGGGCTCATTTCCAACAGCCCTTTGCCCCTATAAGCCAGCCAAAACCTGAACTCACTTGAAGATGAAACTTAGAGTGCTGACAGTGGAGGGGCATGCAAACACAGAGGAAATTCAGGTTTTGAACTTTACAGCTGGTCTCTAGAACACTTCTGTTATTGACACATTCAATAAATCAGCTCAGCAAAGGTGCAGACCGAGGAAGATTCACAGGAGCTCCGTGACAGCTTTGCTGCTCAGAGCCCACAGATCAGCCAGGGAGCCTTGTTACCTGCCTGTAGGTGCCGCTCAGGGCTGCAGCGTGCGGCGCCTCTTGCCCCATCTGGCTAGCACACGAAAGATGTGTTTCACCCCTCTGTTTGGCTTGTCTCACTGCTGCAGAATGGCGTTTCATTCCTGTGTCGATGGCTGTATGTAAAGGGGACGTCGTGAAGTCATGGTTATAACACAGCTATTTAAAACCAGAACATTCAACAAGCAGCAAGTCCAATATAGCCTAGATTTCTATGCTTTCTCTTTCTAGGACACGGCCCCACAGTAGCCCAGCTGTCCTCTCCTTGCTTCATGTCCCCTCTGATGGGTCCACCATGCAAGAGAAAGGACATGTTGTGACCAGGTCACGGCTGTCCACAGTGCTCAACCAACAGCCTGCTCTCAAAATAAGCAAGAGCAGAGTTTGGCTCTGGCTCTTCACAAAACCTGTGAGAATGTTATAAGTATTGAGACCCTGAGCCCTGCAACAAATTTGGCTGAAAATGGCCAAGGCATTTTGGAGTTATTAGGAAGGATAGCCTGTATGCTCTGTTAAGCCTTGTTTCCCGTGGAATCCAGGCTAAAATATTGCTCAGACCTCTTAAGGCAGTTATGCCCAAGTGCACACACTGCTTTAAATCAGGAAGCATGAAAGCAAATTAAGGTTTTAAATCACCATAGGTCAATTACCAAGTGGCTACTGCAACCTGTTATCTTTGCTGAACTACTGTGCAGGCATGAACGTCTAAATCAGTGCTGTTTAACCCAGAGCTCTCAAAACAGGTCTTATTCAGTGCTGCTGAATCTCACCACTCTGCAATCATCTTGCTTTCAAATTGCTGTTACAACAATAAAAGAAAAGCTCTCTCTCCGTGAGAAAGGTTCAAGTGTTCTTGTAGCTCCTAACCATCCTCAGTCACCCAAGTAGTAGACCCAACCTGACTCAGCTTGAAGTATTCAATAAGTTGCTTCAATTCTTAGGATACTCTGTGTATTTTAACTCTTCCAGCATCTGTAATTCAGAATATCTTCAAAATATCTTTGCCGCCTTTCGTGCCAGCTGCTTTCATAACAGGAATTATTTCTTCCTTTCTTGAAAACCAGCTATCACTGCTCTGAATTGGGCTACAAGCCCAATTGTGTTTAGAGTCCTATCTAGACTAGAGCTACAATGAAGTCACAGTAGAAGTGTGATTACTTATAATCTGATTATGAAGCAGTTGAATTTCACAAGGCAGAAGGGACCTTAAATTTCTGTTTTCATAACTCCAGATAGGAGAGTATGGCTTTGGGCTTTTCTGATCTACAGTGGAACATTTTTCCTATAACTAGAAATGTCTCAATTTAGTTCCTAAAGGGAAGAATCCATCCAAAATGAATATTGTCAGCAGTAAAATAGCTAACTTTTGGGAAGAAGATAACACATGCTATAAAAAACACAACCCCACAAACACAATTTTCTCCTATAGACTGATAATGACTCATTTCAGTGTCGAAAACATAATTGAATTGCTCCTTGCAGCAATTAGGAGAGTCTGTCGATGTGCAACTACTTAATTGTGTTTTGATACTGCGGACTCTCTGTGGCAAGCTGAAAGCCCCATTTTGACAGTAAAATTAGTTGGTCTTTGCTGCTTATTTTTTCCTGAACTCCATCCTGGACCAGAATTCACAGAGCTGGGAAAGTGGTGAGGATTTCAGAGACTACAGGTCTGGGTCTTTCTCAACTGGCTGAAATGGTCACTGCCCTAGTGGCTTATTAAAGCTTTAGCAGCTCATGGTGTTGAACTGTGATTGCTCCCTGTCCACATCATTCAAGGTGAGGATGGTTGGCAAAGATCCATTTGTTGTGTCTGAAGGGCATTGGGGAGCAATTGCATACAAAACTTCTGTAAAACTCAGGCATCCTAAGAGAAGGGGAAGTGAGATATATCTGGGCAGAAGGTACCATCTGAAGATGGCCTGGGCTCACCAGCTGGGTCAAAGCAAAAGGAAATTGGGGTGGACAGAATGGTAATATTTCTAACAGCCAAATGGAGAGGCACCCTCAATAAGTCTCACCCCCCATGGAAGCTGGTGCATGTGCCTGGCTCGGGTGGCTTAAGCAAACGCACAAACCTTGACAGGGCCAGATGTTAAAATAGCGAGGACAGAATTCACCTTGTTAGAGTGGCCTGGAGCTGCCTCTCCAGTCCAGACAAATTTCTGTTTAATGATGTTTTCTCACGTGCTCATCCCAAGAGTGAAAGGAAGAAAAAAAGTTGGTTGTTTCTCTTCTAAGTGGAGTCTCAGAGATAATCAGAGCAACTGCCGGCTGGTGTGAGGTACCAAGGGAATGAAAGCTGTGTACGTCTCTGCTGCTCTGGCTGCCTGCCCTGTTTCGAAGTATGAGCCAGCTCTGTCTGGGCAGCTGGATCTGCTTGAGGACTCTGCCAATGACAAGGCAGCCAACTTCTGAGAGCGCGAGGTGGTCAAGCTGTCAGAAACCATCTCTTACTTGGAGCTATTATGAAGGAGATACAAATGCAGAACCAGCTCCTTCATTCTGGCCAAGGGCTCTGGACAAAGATGCATCTCTACCAGCCCATCAGCCTTTGTGATTTGATAGGGGCAAGTGGGTGCCCAGCTTTGATCCTAGAATCTGGTGTTTTGGGAAGGCTTCAATTTTTATTGTGTTTTATCTAGCATGCCTCCACTTCGGAGCTGCAAAATTACCCTTTTATCTCGAGTCCTATTGTTAGCCAGCTGCAACAGTCACAGGCAGCAGTTATGGTAGCACAGTCAACCTGTGGGGTCCCAGCTGAGCACATTACAAAACCATCAAACGATACAATTCAGCTGCTGAAATGTCCCAGAGGACAAGCTGTGCCCTCCAAACCAGCAGATTTGGAGCTAGACCAGAGTGTCTTCAAAGCCCAAGGAGTGTTCAGATCCAGGGCTGCTCTCAGGCCTGAACGATTCATGGCGGGATTTGGGATGAGTCTCTGAACCTTCTGCCATGAACAAAGATGAGTCAACCTGGTCATTTTTGCAGCCGATATCTTGTCTGAGTCATGAGTTAGCACATTCTGTTAATAAAATACTGAGTTTCGTGTATGATGATATACCGATATTTTTGCAATAATTGTTTTGTTGTCAAAAAAAAAAAAAGTAATTCTAGTTAAAATGGGAAGACTTGTCTGGTCTTGGCTGATTAGCATTGATAAGTGGATTTGGAAAATTGAGTGACATCAGGAATTTCTACTGTCTGGCAACTTCATATTCATTATGAAAATCTAGCAGGAGTTTCAGTCATGCTGCTTTGCACTTGGAAACTGTTTAGCTCAGCTCCAGACAATGTGGGAACAGCCACAAATGCCAGAAAACGTGCCTGTGATGCCACCAGGGAGAGACTGGTTTCAGGGGTGGTAATAAGTGCTGGGAGGCAGCTGAGCCCATGAAATAGCTCAAAGGGAGTCAGAAGAGGTATCCTTCTCCCTTGTAATGGGTAGGAAGAGAAGGAGGATGGTCCAGCTGGGTCATAACACCAGACAGATGGCAATGTTTGAAAGATGTGTTTTGGGAAACCAGAGAGGTGTCAGGTACTGTTTAAGGCTGCGGGAGCTGCCTTCCCCCACCCCACCCCCCCCAGCAGGACTGTTAGTGATGGCTGCAGCCGAGGACCGGTGCACAGGAGGCGTCTGGGTTCGGCAGGGTTGTTGGAAGTCAGAAAGCATGTCGGGTGCTCCTTCATGCGTGCACGGATTGAGTGGCACGTTCCCCGGGGGCAGTTTGTGTTACATGTCACCGTGTGTGTCACGCTTCAGCCACCGCTGTCACTGCCTGTCGGGGGGTGTCACGGGGTGCGTTTCTCCTCTGGCTGCATAAATCGGATTTCTGAATGAATTGCTATCCAAAGGTATTTCCTCACAACCAAAGGGACCAATAAACTACTCGGGTTTTCTGCAAATGGAGAGAAAAAAAAGATGCATCCTTGAAGAGAACAGGTATTTCCCATAGAAGTATTTTGTTTTCCTCACTGTGCTGTAGAGATCAATAACGCTCTGTGCCTGAGCATGGGAAGCAGCTGAGTGCTCTCTCTCCTTCCCGATCTGAATGAAAAGAATAAGAGAAAAATAAAAGGGAAAAACCCAAACCAAACCAAAGGCTGTGAGGTTTTTTGCTTTTCTCACTTAATTAAAAAACAAAAAAACAAACCCCCAAAGTAATTTATTTTGGTACGTGTACCAATTCAGCATTTGGGAAGGAAAATCTGACATGGCTTGGTTTTAAACTGGTAAATTAAGTCCAGCTGGCATTTAATGAATTTTCTTTAGCTAAGCCTATTCCTGTCCTGCCCCTGAGGAGCCTCTGCTCCCGCACCCATGGAAGCCTGGAGAAGGGTTAGAAATAAATTATTTAACTGCATAAAAATACTTACTCCACATTCACCTGATCTAATTTTCGGCCTTTGTACCTTTTTGCCTCTGTTTCTCATGGTAAATATACTATTGGTGGAATTGGACCAAAAACAAGAGTAATTTTTTTTTCTTTTGCACAGTATGAATGTGTTTCAATTTGTGTGTTTCAATGTGTTGTCACCCTGCTTTAAAGGAGCCAAACTTTGTTTCAGACAAAGATCTGAAATAACATATCATGCTTTGCCTCAGAACTGATGGTTGATGTTCAAACTGCCAGTGAACCACACATAGGGGTGTTCAGAGTGCTAAGAGTTAATCATTGGCACAGATGGGGAAACTGAGGCATGGATGGTGTTCCCCTCCCCAAAGTACGGTGACAGAGGTGGAAATGGGGCCTGGTTCCCTTTGGTATGGCTCCCTGTCTACCGGACCCCTAAGCCTTTCCTTTTGCCTTTACCATGGAGACCAGATATTAACTTGTACCTGTGCTGTCAAGGCAAGAGCGAGCACAGGGTCCAAAATCTCTGTACTCAGCCCTGAAACTTGTAATCAGCCCAAGAAGGAGAAAAAAAAGATTAAAAAAAGCTTCTGGGGAAGCAGGAGTGGCAGCTGAGCAAGGTTCAGCAAGTCCAACCTGTGTCTGAGTCCTGCCTGTAGCATCCTGGACCTCGCCCAGGTGCGTGGGTTTAGGCAGGAGGACCCTGTTAGTGGTGGGACACCGATTCCTTTTTCATTGCCGAATCCCTGGTGGCATAGGTTAATTGAATGGACATATTTCATTAAACAAAGCCTTCGCCATCTGTTCCATCCCAATTATAAATGCAGAAAAGAACATACTTCTCAATTACAGTGGGGGGGAGTGGGGGAGATATGTGTGGTTTAAAATCCTGGAGTTTAAAATTTCTGTAAGACAGCCTTACAGCTGGGAAGTTTGGTTCCCTTCCTGGGCCCGGTCTCCCAGACCACTCCTTCCTCACCCTGAAATGGCAGTTTGGCTGGGCTAAGAGATAGGAACTTCTGCAGAGGGCTGTCCCTAAGGGTTGTTATGCTGCACAGCAAGGGGATGGGAGGGCTGTTTGCTCTGCTCATGCCTGGGACCAAGGCAATGGGGCAAGAGCTCCCTGTTGTTTCGCCTTCTTGGTGATGGAAATCCCACATTGATGCTATGCTGAGTCCCCATCTCTTCCTGAGGGAAAGCATCTTCCAAGCTGAATGAGGTAAATCACTATTTCTGGTCATGTCCTGCATGTCTGGCCAAGAGTGTGTTTAGTTACTGCTCCATCCACTTGCCTGGGGTGTTGGGAATCGGCAGCTGTCAGCTGGGAGAGGCAAGAGGTGGATGCAGAAGCAAGCGCCTGATGCTGTCCTAGGAGATGATTTCCAAATCGGGAGGCGGGTTTTTTCTGACCTTTAGGAGGCAAAGCTGATTTGTTTTGTTGCTGTGCTGTGTTCGTTCTTTGTGTTCCCATTAATCATTTTCATTCAAATGAAACCTGCAAGTGTGCAATGTGCAGAACTCATTTCATCAAGCTTGCGTGTGTGTGTGTGTGTTTGTGTGTCTTTAAAAAAAATACCGCAGCCAATTCTGTTAAATGATTAGTCCTGCATTTCTCAAATTTACTGTCACCCTCAGGTAAAATTGCTGCTGCAACTAAATAAAACCTCTGGAAATGAATTCTAGCTCCTGACAGCCCTTAAGCCCTTGAGGCATTTAAATTCTGGATTTAGCGGCAGGATTATTACTTCAGTGCAGCAGTTAACCATGTCTTTAAGCAGAGCTGCCTGTGATAGTCAGTCCTGATTCCACAATGCTTTTACAATGCAGACAGGGAAATAGCCCCTTTTGTTACGCACTTCTGATATAAGTTGTGGGATCAAGCATCCCGAACGGGTTAAAAGACCCACTTTAAAGTTGCAGCTTGAATTACTTTGTATCTGGCTCCTGCTGCACTGTGTGTGTACCTCATTTCCCAACTAGGGCCGCCTTGGCAAAAATTTCCATGTGCTTTTCTGTTTGTTTGCTGGTGGCGTTGCTTTCCTAATGGCAGTAGCACTGCAGGGGGCTTCATTTTGCTCTCGCTGCTTTTTAATGGTTTCAAACTATCTTTATTGCTGAAGCCAGCTTGTCCATCTGCGCCGGTTCAGGAGATGCTAATGGGGCCTTGCATGGCTCAGCTAACACGGCTGGGGCTGGGGCCCAGGA
>NW_009258274.1:560001-577886 GCF_000687185.1 Egretta garzetta | reverse complement strand
TGAGGGGGGCTGCTGGGGCGGGTGCTGCTCCCAGTTACCAGCAAACAGAGAGATGCTGGAGCAGGGAAGAAGAGCAAAACAAGCCAAGGAGGTTGAAGCCATTGCAGAGTGTCAGCAGGGATATGTTTTTTTTCTTCTTTATTCATGTGAGTGCTGTAGTAACAGCAATACCCTCTGCCTCTTCTTTTGAAACTGGCATCTTGGGCTACTTTTGCAAAGAGCGTGTCAAAGCATTTCATTTGCTATTGCAGCAGAAAGAGGGGAACACGCTCTGCGTGGCAGTGCCCGAGGCATGGTAGTGTGCCTGGGGAAGGAGATCCAAGCTTGGGGGGCCAGGGGCAGTACAGCCAGCCAGAAGGTACTGGGCTGGTCTACCACTGGAGATAAATGTCATGGGCCAAATGATAGAAAGACTTATCAATATCTAAAGCTTTGGCAAGCACTTTGGGGATCTGATGTCTAGTAGAAGGTCCCTAGTAGAAAGAGCCAGGAGACAAAGGTCACCATGCTCTTTGTTTTGTAGTTTTTCTGAAGACGATCTTAACTCCACATTAGTCTTAGTCCTGATGAAACCTCCTGTGTGAATACTGATTACTTAATGAGCACTTGAACTCTGGGAGAGTTTCTGGCCAGCTTCTGATGCTCCTACCAACAGACAGAGTTAGTTGTGATGTCTGAGAAATCTGAGTACTCAAAGGTCAGGATGGTCCCTTCCCCTCTCCCACCCACATCCCAGCTTTCTCAGATCTGAAGGTACCATCAGCCTTTGGAAGAAGGAAAAACAAGGCTGGTTCTACCCAGAGCCAGTTGCATCAGCAGAGAGCCCAAGCAGATTTCTCTTGCTTGTTATTTGTGCCCAGCTCCTGATCAGTGCAGCTGCAAGGCATTTATAAACAGACCTAAAATACATCCATGCTAATTGCTGACAACTTTGCTTGAGGACCAAATCCTGAAGTAGACCAAAGTGGTGATGGTCCCCAAGCTTCTTAGAAGATGCCTTTTTCTCAGCTCACAGGCAATCTTGGTCAAGTCCCTAATGGAGAATCTGTAATTCAGATACTTAGCAGTGAGACACTGAATTATTAAATCTTGTGGGACTTTTGCTAGCTCCCAGCTTGTCCCTCACCCCAGTTCCCAGAGCAGAAGATGCAGAGGCAGGCAATGTAGAGGGGCTGTTAGGGTGAGGGATGGAGCCAGCCCTTGACCAGCCAGAGTTATAAGCGCGGGCTTTGCAGCAGCCCCGGTGGCTCTGCCAGCGCAGTGGGCAGCCGCAGCATCAGGCATGGCTGAGCTGGAGGTGGCAGCAGCCCTCTGACCAGCGCTGGGTGCAGGCAGCGGCAGGTAATGCCAGAGGGGACTGCAGCGTTGCCGCTGCTCTGTGGGCCTTGGCGCTCTGGAAAGGTTTATGACTGGAGAGCAGGGCTGCAGGAGAGTCAGCCAGCTGCAGCGCTGCTGCTGCTCTGTGGGCCTTGGCGCTCTGGAAAGGTTTATGACTGGAGAGCAGGGCTGCAGGAGAGTCAGCCAGGATTCAGTGTGGTGGCCTGGCTAATTATGCCTGGGGATCCTGTGCTGAGCCACACCACAGCACCGAGTCCATGCACACAGATGTCTCTACCCCTCACTCCACTGAGCCGCGTAATGGAGAGCCGACTGTTTGTGACAATTTAGGGCAGTGCTCCGGCTGGAAGGCCAGTGTAAATTAGATGGTATGATGAGAATAGTGAGGACATAACTGATGGGCTTAGCGTTTTCTAGCTAGGAATAAACAAATTCCCAAGCATCACAAATTTACAATGAGCGAAAAGCATTCAGCCCTCTCCTCAGTGCGCTTGGGTATCCGCTGACAGGCACTAACACAATATTAGAGGCCAGCAAAAATAACTTTTACAAACCTTATGCACAGAGAGGTGTTCAGATGCTCTTCTCTGCTTTCAGGCACATCTTTGGTCTAGGGTAAAATGCGTGCATACCTTAAGAGAAGGTGCCTCCTCCTGCGGAAGGCATGCAGACTGTGTGCTTCAGCTGGAAGACTGAAGGACAGGGTCCTGTTGATGTCCAGTGGCCTCTGAGAGCCAAAACAGTTTTGTCAGCTGTGGGCAGTTCAGTCCTGTCCCTCCCACTGCACTGCCTTCCATCTGCCTTCCAGTTCTGGACAAAGCTTCTGAGCCCTGCTGTTGAAACAAATTGTTTCCTGGGACTCAGAGCGTAGGCAGGGACATTTGACCAGCTTCTATGGAGAGCACATAGCAGGATACAAAGATAATTTGTCACAGCATCAAGCCATACTGATGAGGAGGAGGGCAGGAAGCCCTGGCACGTAGGACCTTCATGGTTGTTGGACAAGAGCTGGGCACAGCTGGCATTGCGTTCTGGGATGGGTTCAGAGTTTGCTGCTGCAGATCTGGGCTGCGATTACAGTGTAGAGCTGGGAGTAATGGCTAATTAATCTGCTGAGTGATGGAGATGGGGCAAACCTGACCTTCCTGTGCCCAATTCCAGCCACAAGCACTGCAAGGCCCTGCTCTTTGGAAATGCAATATTGCATAAACAGTTAGTGTGCCACCCAACCCCTGCTCAGGACTGAAAAGCTGTGAGCAGCTTTCCCCTTCTCTGTGAGGTTAAACAGAGAAAGGGTGTACCCTTTCCTTTCCAATCTTCATTCCCTTTTTCTCAGGATTAAAATCCAGACAGCTGCTACAGCGACAGTGAAAAAAATAGTTCCTACAGTTGTATTCCTTTCCAGAGAAGTAAATTTTCTGTGTATGCATGTATATGTGCACACACACACAAATTATGCATTTTAATTATCCTCATAAATGATGAGGAATGTGCATCTGGGCATGACTGCGAGCCAGGAACAACACATTCATTTGCTCACCATTGCTTTATCCCTTTTGACCTTAATTTGAATCCTTCCAAGCTGGATGGTTGCATCTGTCAAGGCAGCCGTACCTTAACCTTCCGGGACCAGAAGGCTGACACGGGGAAACTCTGTGCCATCCATCTCTGCCCGAGGTCTCGCTTTACCTGATATTCTCCCAATTTCTCCAGCATTGCCCCCACCTTCCTGTGCTTCCTGCACTCAATCTGCCTTTGCCCTGATTACTTGAAGCGGAGGCTGAGTGTGTGCAGCGCTGTGCCCTGCCCCTGATGGTGCAGCAGAGCCGCAGTCCTCAGCTGCCAGGGAAGGGAAAGGACGGGCTGCTGGGACCATCGTGGCAGGCAGGGAGGCTGTGCAGCAAAATGAGAAAGGTACCATGAATTCCACCACCATCATTCCCCTGGCATGTAGTGTGGCTGATGAGCTCGTCAGCCATCAGACGACAGCAAGGCAGAAGGTCAGTTATTGCTAACGATGGCCAGGGAGCTGGATCTGAGCAGCGTGACCGTGCTATTGTAGAGGGACTCTGACTCAGTCTGTTCCTTTGCATTGCTTTGCTGCAAAACTTGTCCATCCTGGAGCCCATCTCCTGTAGTTCTTCCCAGCTTAATCTGCAAAATGAAACACACCCCCCCCCGCTTTCAGCGAGTGTCATTTCAGCTGTTAGTCACAGTCCGAGGCTCTGCAGACTGTTTTTCCTTAGGTGGGAGAGAAGAGGATGGAAAGGGATTGGGGTGAGGGAGTGCTGTCTGTCTGAGAGGTGTGAGCAGAGGGTTGATTCCTCAACCCCGTTTCTAAGCAGTGTTTACACAGTTTTTTAATAAACAGCTCCTGGTAAGTGCTCCCAGTGCCTGAAGGCAACTGGAGAGCCCAGAACTGTGTTAGGGAGTTTGTGAGCCTGGTTTGACAGAGGGGTCAAATGCACTGGGGGGTGATTTTGCCAATACCCCAGCAACATCACCATATCATATGCCTGTGATATCCACATTAATAACTGCAATTAGCCTTAGACTCTGCTCCACTTGCCCTCACAGTCATGTCTCTTTTGCTCAGTGCTTTTCTGCGTCTGCTCTTCCCTTGCCTTCCTCCTCCCTTGCTCTCCAGTCCCTCTCTCCACAGCAGGGCTCTGGTTAGGGGTGATGGGGAGAGAGAAGAGCTGGAATATTGTGTCCCAGCCCTCCCTGCTCTGCAGAGCTGCTTTTCATTCTTGTCTGATAGGAATTAGAAGGCCCTGAATTGGAGTGTGTCCCCACCTGAGGGAAGCCCACCCTAAGAACAGGTTCTCCGAAGTCCCATGCAGCTTTCCAAGTGGCCATGGTTTATCCTTTCCGCAGCCTGGTGCTGCCATGGGGATAATACCTTGCAGCATCCTCATTCCTTTCCCATACCGCTCGCTGCAAAGTCCCGGCAGAGATGCCTTTCTCAGGCTGGATATGGACCCTGTCATTTTTCTGGCTCTTTCCAAGCAGTGCATCTGTGCCGACCCTGCCAGGCTGCATCAGAACAAAAGAGCATCAGCTCTTCTCGCTCCTTTCTTATTTATTTATTTTGAGGCGAGTGGCGGGGAGCCTGGCGGTATTCGGCTTCCTCATCTGGAGGCCGGGTTAGCAGAAGGTCTGCTCAGATGGTGTGTTGGGCAGATGGCTCGAGGTAACCCCCAGGGCAATGCTGACTAAAGAGCGCAAACGGCGCTGGGAGGCGGCCAAGCAGAGGTCTGTGTGGGAAAGCAGGGAGCAGCACCGCCCCCGTCCACGGTGCGTACCCCAGCAGATTCTGCCATGCTAGCGATGTGCTCCACAGTAGCACTGGGTGGGGATGCAGACGCCATCTGGCCGGTGCTGCTGCCCTCCTTGGCGGGAGGAGGTGGAGGAGTGGTGGCTGGGGCTACCGATAGACTGTGATGTCCCGTGCAACCTGCTCTAGATGAACCTGCTTTAGCAGGGGGGTTGGACTAGATGATCTCCCGAGGCCCCTTCCAACCCTTGCCTTTCTGTGATTCTGTGTGATTCTGCGATCCGCTGCTCTGCATGCCCTGGCTGGCTCGGCACGTGAGCTGAGCTGGAAAAGCCATGAACATCTCAATGCTGGGAAGGGAGTTAGCCATAACACGGACGAAAATTGGGTGGTGGTTCTCTCTAGAAGTTGGGGGCTGGAGGTGGCTGCATCATAGTGAAAATTATCTGGAATTGAGGGTTGGGTGTTTTTTTTCTCTTTGGCTGATTTGTGATTAATAGAGCTGCTTTTATAAAGTTAAATGCCTCAGCTTGAACCTTACCTTCTGCATCCAGATGCTGCAGTACAGCTGTGACTATAGCATAACAAATGTTACCCTTATCCACTTTGTCTTTTTTATTGGTTTCATAAGAAACCAGAGCGTGAAAACACAGTACCAGCAAACCTAGATAAAACAGGTTATTTTGCAGTAAAAAGGATAACCAATTGCTCAGTATCCCAGTCTCTGCTAACATTGCATCTGTTTGAAATACATTTTTCAATGAAAAGATGGCTCTGCATGATGCATAAAAAGTCTCATTTCCATCAGTATACCTGGCCAACAAGAGCTGAGCTGGAATTTTAACTTGCTTTTTCTTCTCCTTTGCTATTTTAAAGGTTACATTTTCTTTGGCTTTTTTTTTTTTTTTTTCTTCCTTAAAAGGACTTGTGACTGTCTTTTTGGAAAGGACACAGTGTAAGGACTGGGGAAAGAATAGTGGTCGAAAATACCTAATGGACCTGTAGGAAAAATACAATTTATGAAAGGAAAAATAACTATTCTAGTCAGTGCATTAACTCATGTCATGACTTTTTAATGGCAGTGTTATAGGTTAATTAGTATGTGTGCTGTCCTTACGCCTTACCAGAGTTATTCACCAGGGATCATGGTCTCATTAGGTAGGACTCCCATAAAGACAATCCTTCTGTAAGTGCTTTAACGTCCGTGTGCATGCATGGAAATTTTTTGCTCTTATCAGCAGAAAAAGTCAGATACAAAAGGGACCAGAAATGGAAATACTTTCCCCAAACCTGCACACTATTGAGATTCTGATTGGGTGCTTAGAGGATTTATTTTCTCGTGGTTTTTCCTACACATTGGCTTTCTCAGCCTGCTTTAGGACTGAATTCAGGCAGTGAGAGCTGCAAAGTGTTTCTCTCTGAAAGACCCTGCTTGCACTCCTAGCTCTTGTACGTTAGAGGTAACAGCCAGAATGGCAATGATCTGCCTCCCTTTGAACATCATCGGCTGCGCGGTGGTAAAACCAGATTAATGTTGCATGGGCCTCTCAGCCCGTGCTGGCTGAACACAGCAAATATCAAAGGTAATGCAATGTTCCTTCTTAGTATAGTGAGGGAAAAAAAGCAGAGTGACCTTTTATCTGTGAAAGTGAATGGAGTTGGGAGTGTCTGTGTCTGGAATCCAAGAGGGGTCTTGCTGAAATGGTACCCCTGGCTGAATGTCCTGATGTAAAACAGAAGGGAAGGCTTGAGAAAAGCCATGATTTTCGTGCCTCAGTCACTGTGCATGCCATACACTTTTGACTTACACATCCCCTCTCCTTCTCCCTTTGCTTCCCTGTAGCTCAGAACTGCCCTGTTCTCCAGAAGTAAGGTGGATGGGATATCACAGCAGAAAATCTTGGTTTCCAGACTGATGGTGGTCTCCACCATGCTGGCATAGGGATCTCTGACCACTTTGTTCCTGGAGAGAAGCCCAATTGCTTCATTAAAGAAGAGTTGTCACATGCTTGTTTCTTAAATCCTGCTAAATACCTGCTTAGCAGCATTATTGACAGGCTTTTCTCATGAACATTGAGCTGTTAAGCTGCTCCTAGTTTACAGCAAGAGGTTAAAGGATTTCTCAAAGCTCCCAATGAAAGCCTTACTAACTGGATTAACTGCTAACATGGATTTAGGCTTTGAGTCAGATTAACCCCCATTGCTCAAAGTAGGTTCTTCTTGTTCATCTTTTCTTCCCTTTTTCTTCTCTTTTACCTCCCAGCTTTTTGCTTGTCAGGAATAAGGGGAAAAAATAAGCCCCTGTGCTTGTGTTTGAGCAGTGGGACACTGTGCGCCCAGGGGCCCGGGAGGAAGGAGGCTGCTGCTCCCGGGATGTGACTGGCATGTGGAACACCAGCGGAGACCCAGATGTGACTGTTTCTGCAGGGTCTTTAGAAAATGGGGGTAGCTGTGATAAGAATAAGGAGAGTTATTAACTGGTCTGCAGATTTGGCTTCTGCTTGCCTTTGCTGTTCTCTTCCTTAGATTTCCTTGGCAGCACGAGAATCGTGAATGCTTTTATAAAGTGATTTAACTATCTACACACCCGGCTGGGAAGGTAGCAGAGAAAGTATCAAACAGGATAACCTGTGGTCTTTGTAGCACCAAAGACCTGAAGTTAATCTAATTTAGGCTCTAGTTAAATGTATATTTCTTCAGCATCTTAGGAGGACTGAAGCACCACCCGCGCTCCCGCTTTTGGCTGATTGCTTCTGCCGTTGCGCTTGTTTCTGAGCCAACGTTTGTAAGCAGGCCTACAGTCAAACTATCTACTGCCCAATGTAGAGGCATTTTTCCTTCTCCTCTGTGTAGTAACATGCCCACCCACATGCTGTCTAGATCCCTGATGAAAGGGTGAATTCTGCAGCTCCGCTCACTGCCATAAGACAGCCATGGTCCTGGAGCTGGTCTCTCAAAGCGAGGATCTGCTCCAGCCCATTTCACAGGACCTGCAGTGCGAGAATCTGTTAGCAAATGCTGAAGGATGGCAGAGAAAACCAAACAGAGATGTAGGCTGGAAAGAGCCGGGGCGCAGCAACGTGGTTGCTCTTGCCTGACCAAACTGGCATATGAGTTGATTCCCAGCCCAGAAAAGAGATCAAGGAATTGAGCCAACACTTTTTCTGTTTCTCTGTCATCTGCTCACTGCACAATTCAGACCTCTCAATTACCTTTTTCCCAGTATATGACTGGCGATGCGATGGCCATGTGATGTTTAGCACAGCAGGGTCATGGCACTGTCTGGCTCACGCAAGGAGTTGCGGGCTTGTCTGCCCCAGGGGAGTCAGTCTTGTACTGGGGCCACCCAGAGCCCCCCCTCAGGGTGGTGGCATGTCCCCAGGGATGGAGCTGTCTCTCATTTAGTGCTCTCTGTCTGCTGTGCTGGCTCAGATCTAAGCCCAGCTGGCCTAGGACCATGTTGCTAAACAGACTGAAGTATGAGAAACTCCCACATAGTGTTTGTACCCTGTTTAATATCACCCACGAACATGTCCAGTGCCTGGCAGCCCTGGGAGCAGCTGGGTCTCACAGTATCACTGAGATCCTGTGCTTTCCAAACAGTGCTGTTTCTAAGCTTGCTGTCTGATGAGCCCGGTGGGTACTCAGGAGGTCTAGCAGTCCCCCTGCCTTTCTCTGGGCCCCTTGGGGTTTTATGCATGTCTGTTCTGCTTTGTGGCCGTCCCTTCTCGCAAACTGTTCAGACTCTGCTCCTGTAAGAGCCATCAGCAGGATCCAGATGACCCTGCTTTCTCATTTCCCTTCAACACTGATCAGCTCTCCCGGGCACTTCTTGATCTCATGTTCTTTGAGTCCCTCCCAGCTGCCTTTATCCCCATCTAATCCATTTTATCTGAATTGCTAGCCTCCATTTCTGATTTCCCCTCCACCTTCCTCCCTCACTTCCTCATGTCTTTTTAAACTCCCACCCACCATCTCCCCTTCTCCCCGGAGAGCAGCTGCTCCTCCTCCTCTTTCTCCCAGCACATCAGGCTTCTCTGCTTTCTCCCTGGTCTGCACCAAACCTCCCCCAGCTGCTCAGCATCAGCCTATTCCTGCCTTGTCACTGCCAGGGGATTCTCTCACAGATTTCCTTTACTAATTTCTTCCCACACCCCACTACGCATCACTTAGGGGAAACCAGGCCACTCATTTTGTGCTTTCCATCAGCAGATGCCGGTATCTTCAAGGCAATCACTCCAGGTGTGTGACACAGTTAATGCTGTCACCCAGAGGCAAGGCTTCTCTGCAAGACCTCTGATGAAGGTTTCAGGTTGTGGCATTGCCTGTCTGCCCTCTGGCAGGTCTTGCTCTCAACACATGCAAGGACCTCCCAAAACCTCACAGCTTGGACAGAGCCACATTTCTCTCTCTGCAGTGCTGAGGGACTTAGACATGTTCTTGGGAGCCATCCATACCCTGCCTCCCCCCTTTGGATATCTTGAACGGTTATTTGTGGAATTCCTTATGGTTTGACACTTGGCATTTTACAGCACGGGCCTGTCATATCCCTTTTATATCAGATGATAAAAATAATGTTTCCTAGCCCTACGGCCTGCAGTGAGACTGGCCAAAGAAAAGGGAGAGGGGAAAAAATAAAATGAAAATATACCAAATAAAAAGGCCTTAAGGAAGTGAGCCAGTTGTGGGTTGTAAGGGAAGGTCACCCCTTATGAATTGGTGCAGTGATTGGAAAGGGTTCTGTGTAAAGGATTGGGAATGTGGCAAGATGTGCCATAGCTCTTACCTTAGCACTTTGTTTTCGAGGTACAAGTTCATCAGCCCTGTGACAGGCATGAGAAGAGACAAGTTGTAACCTGGATCTTCCTTTTTGTTCTTACAGATACTTCTGAGCTCTGTGCAAGTTGAAACAATCTTAAGTTTCTCCAGCTTATTCTCTCTACTCCTTTAATTCCCCTTGAGCCAAGGGAAGCATTGATGCATTGACAAGGGAAGCTTTGATGCATTGACAAGACTCTGCTTCCCACTGCCTGACATTCAAATGCCCCTTCACCGAAAATGCATGGGCTCTGTCTGGGGAAGAGCCCTGCCTTCAATTGCACAGCGGTCGGGAGGCCCCCTGCCCTCCCCATCTTCTTAAGGGGCTGGTTTTGAAGCTGTGGCATAAAAGCACTTGAGTGTGACTAAGTATTGGCCTTGATGGATTTCCTAGGTCTAATCCCAGGCGCATTATCCCAGTGTTGGCATTACAAGAAGGATGATGAATTTTAATAGCAAATCAGAGACTTCCTGGTGGTCACATTCCCTCTCTGGGGGAGGCACCAGGCAGAGCTACCAGCTGTGAGATCTGAGATGGGCTGTGGCCATCTCTAAGCCTTTGTAGACAGCACAGGGTTGTGAGTCAAGTACTCGCTTGCATAAGCAGACATTGTATTTGAGATGTCAGCCTGGTGAGCCTGCTCTCTCTCTCCCTTTGTCCCAGTGGGTTTGCTATGGGACAACCTGCCTTCTAGCAACCTGCCTGTTAGTAACAGGAGCAGCTTCTACTGAAGATGAATTTTCTCCCACCAGCCAGATAGAAAGACAGATGAGGTGGCATGTCAAAGCCACTGGGATTTTTCCATGCCACCTCCCACTGCCGGGAGGCCTGTTGTACTCCCAGGTCTCCACTGTGCCCATAAGAGGTAGCCTAATAATTTCATCCTTGGAACAGGACTGACTGGCTTGCGGGGCCAATTTCCTTGTAGTCTGCTCCCTAACGCTGATTTACATTAGTGTTTTAGATTACTAAAGTGTGCAACTTGTGATATTTCATAGCTAAGAAACGTCTGTCAGATGTTATTGGTTTGGCTTTTGGCATGTAATGGCCAGGGTAGCAAGCGCTAATAGATGGTTCTCTCTGACCATTTTCAGCAGTCACCTTGCCTACTTCTTGCTGACACAGTTCTTACGGTAATTAATGAGCTGGCACATTCCTAGGAGCCTTGTCAATGAATTAATCTCTGCACAGAGGGAACAGCTGAACACAGGTTCCTCTTGTTGTCTCTGGCAAATGGGAGAGAGAGAACCTGCAGGCAGGTGGGGAGGGGTCTGCCTAAGAAGCCCCTACTTCAAGGATGGCTGAAATTATGCATATTGTCTATATTTTGTATACATCTGTTTTTATCCTCTTGAGTTTCCTTGTGTCTGATTAGAGTTTCTGAGGGGGTTACTTTGCTGGGAGAGGGAGTGCAGTACGTTATTAACTTGGTGCTACAGGAGCAGAGGAGAGGTTCAGCTCCATCAGTTATGTGAAGGCATCTATGTGGAAGCATGTTGTCCAAGCAAACAAAGAAAGGTGAGCTCTAGAAGGATGATCAACCAAAAGATCTTGCTCTTGAGAGATTGTATTTCATGTTTGGTCACACTCTGGGGCAGAGGCTGGAAGTGGAACAATGAGGGAAAGCGGTACCTCCCTGTAGGGCTTTTAGCATATGCTTTATCCCCACTGGAGAAAAGGTATCTGTGAAGGCAGTGAGGAAACATGCCCTTCCTCCTCCCAGGCTCAGCAGACGATAGGGAGCCCTGTGGCTTTGCACTGCCATCCTTCCCTTCTGTAACCCTCATTATGCTCAGAGACTCAGCAGACTTGAAAGAGCCTCTCCAGGCAGCTCCTGACTAACTCCCCACAAGGACCACGCGCCACAGCTGACCTCATGCTGCTCCCATTCTGCAATAATTTTTTAAACATTGGTCAAAGCCCCTCAAAGAATTGTCAGTAAGGGGTGGGGAAAGATGAATGAGTGGTGGTCTCTGAAGTTGTCTCCAGTGTGAATAAAGCAGAAAACATGAATATGAAGAATTTGTGGCTAAGAACACAGAGCTCTGCCTTGAGATTTCTGAGGGGGTCTGAGTCTCTGTTGCCCTCCTTGATCCATCTCCTGGTAAGTGCATCAGTGGATCATTATAAATCCTGTTAAATGTTCAGGAGTCTCTCCTAAAGAAGAAGATAAATCTCTCCTACTCCAGTGTGACTCTCCTAAAGGAGAAGGTTTTGCAGTTCTGCAGTAGAGATGGAAACGAGTTGCTAATGTGGGTTGGGACAAGCCCAGGATTTGATACTAATTTGTGGTCAGGTTTTTTCAACCCAGTACTTGAAAAGCTGTTGAGAGAGGGAGGGGAACAGCTTCTGAGAAGAAACCAGCTCTGTCTTGGAGTGTGTTTTGGTCTTATATGGCTAAATAAGAGCCAAATAATTCAAATGTTAATGGATGTTGTTTACTCTTCATATAGTTTGAAGTAACTCTGAAAATCCAGCACTGGGTATTTGGTTGTGAATTACCTGGGCAGAAGGATATTTAACTTTTAAGTTTAGGAGCTGTTCCTTGATTTAGAGAGAGTGCCAGGCTAATAACCCAGTTATGCAGTCAATGTTGTATTAGAAGTCCCAGGGCTGCTGGTATTGATCCCAGTATTGGCCTAAAGTAACTCATGCCTCCGTTAGGAACGGAAATGGCGTATTTGCTTGAGGGACAAGGTGATCTGTGAGAGAAATGTATATGGCCTTAGAGCGTCTAGGGGTGAGACATGGAATTTATCATCTGGTCTAGCGTTTACTTGCTCTTTCCTCTAGTTGCTAATCCCAGCCAGCCATGGGGAAAATTCTTAAGGCTATGGCATATCTCTGTTTATTTGATTGTCTGAGGTTGGAAAATGGTATCAGAAGGGCTTTCACAGTGTTCCTTCAGCTTCACTGGATTAAATTGAGCTGGATTCTGCACTGATACTTCAGTTATACTTTTATTAACAGAATTACTCTAAAATGTCAGCTGGAAGAAACATGTGAATACTGCACTTATACCTAAGGACATTATTATGGTCAGTCATGCAGCTAACACACACATGTCCAGTCCAGCATGGATACAGTGACTGTCTTGCTCTATTGAACTGCTAAACTATTTTTGGTTCACATAAGTGCTTCAAAACTGCAATGATAAACAGACCAGAAATTTCTACAGGGAGCTGAAACATTTACCTGCCTCTGCCTTGATATTGCAGAATCCCTAGAGGTTTATGGTAAATTGATCTCATTTGTGACCCCTAAAAAAGAGGTAGGTACATCCCAATTTAATGGCTGAATAAAGTTCTTCAGATGTGTTTGCTTCTTTCTGGGAGCATTCACAGCACAGGGTGCTAGCCAGGTAATTTAGAAGGAGATGCTGGTCAATGGCAAGAGAGAGGCTCCCTCTGTAGACCTGAGTGTGAGAGAGGCGTTTCTAGAGGAAAACTGAGCTGAGAGGTGGCTCAATTCTTTCAGATGAAACTTTCCACAAAGATGTGTGGATGTGAGTTAGCAACCCAAGCTTCATGGAGAGAAGAAGGAAACTTGCCAAAGAAAAGCAATATGAGCCAATAAAATAAAAATGTTCTGGCACCCCTCATCCACAAATGATGTTGTCTGCCACTTACATTAAATATCCTTTCTAGGTTACAGAAGGCTGTAGCTGCTTCCTTCAGTTGTATCACACACCAGAGAGTTCCAGTGGTTATTTTCGCTTAAACTCTTACAAGTGTTTTCTTTACAGGTCTTCCTAGCAGGTTATCTCCTAATTGTGCAGGTTGTCCCAAACCGCTTTCTCAAATGTCAATGAAAAAGCAGAAGTATGTTCACGACCACGCTTGCGCTTATCATCTCATTCATCTTTCTGATTCCTATTCGAGAGCCTTCATCTTTGTAGCTTTTCTCCATGGAGAAAAATCTCTATTATCCTTACAATCCTTTTTGAAATTCTGTTCATTTTTTACCATTTCCTCTTGGGTTTATGACAGATCTGATCACAGCACTCACCAAGGAAATTACTTGTGGCTTCTCTAGTGCACAGCACGTTGGTATTTTCGGTATCCCAATATTTTGACTCTGGAGCAGGCATTTAAACACTGCAGATGTTTTGAGCAGATGCGTCAGAGTGTTTGATCATGCTGAGATGATTGAAATGACCTTTGTGTTCTCAGGCCTTCTTTCCCTCACCAAATGTTACAGTGAGTTTAGATCCTTTCAGGCAAATTATTCCAACCCTTGCCATTGTCTACAACAAACATTGTCTGAGGCTGTGCTGACCAGCTCTCTCATGCCATCTTTCAAGTCCTGTTTAATCCTCTATTTCCCTGTAGATTTTACCAGCTCCTTATTAATTCTTTTGCTTCCAGAAGCTAATAGATATTTCTAGACCTTGCACTGACTAGGGCTTTTGTGGTTCTCTTTTCTTTTACCTTGAAGACTAACCATACAAAAACCAAGCAAACTCAGTGTGGCTCTTTGTCTCCCTCAAGTGACTAGCACAAATATCAACCTCTGTGCAATTATCACATCCTCTTGTGAATTAAACCCTAAGGTGTGCTGCTCATCTGTATTTTTTCTCTTTTTTTTCTTTTTTTTTTTGAAACATAAATCTGAAGATTTTTAAAAAGAGGCACGGCTTTATTCCTTGTCTGGAAAAGTCAGGATGAGAGGATGATTGCCTCAGATTCCCCTCTGATATTGCTGCTTGGATAGATAAAAGATATGAGATGGCTGCTCCAGACCCAACATTTTCCAGGACATCACCTCTAACCATCTTACTTCATAGCAGTCTGAAAAATTCCACGTTTAATATTTATGCCCAGATCTCTCAGTAGCTGCAGTGGTGAGAGCAGACCTTGCTGAACTGGATCTGGGAGAAGTGAAGGTGGCTGTGCTGCTTCCAACCCAACCTGTTGTGTCCTCACAGGGCTGTGTGGCACCGAGTGGTCTCCTTGGCCTGGCAATCTCTGCCCAGAGCTCATTACACTTTGTTACTGAAGTTGCACTGAGGGGATCAGAGCCAAGGTTGCTTCTAGACACCTTTCCTCAAGCTCAGGACATAGCAGCATTGTCCTTCGGTTCCTTTGTCATATATACCTGTCTTTTTTCACTGTATTCTTTAGATCTTTGTACACAAAGGCAGTTTTTCCAAAGTCACCAGACAAAGCTTGAGTCAGGGCAGTGGCATGTGTATAAGCAATATGGGGGACACTTGAAAAGATGGATTCCCAGCTGGCTGCCTCCATTCTCAATAGCAATGATTAGCCCAGCTCTGAATGACAGAGTGCAAAAAAATGGAGACAGCTCTGCCCTTGATGCATAATGAGTGAAAGGCTACTGGGAAATCTCTGGAAAACTTTCCTACGCTTAGATTGGATGAGTGAGCATAGCCCTTTTCTGTCTGTCTTTCTCTTCACTCAGTTGCAACAGCAGCCTAGAGCAGAGCCTTTGGTGTCTTTGCCCTTCTCTTTTCTACCTCCTTTTGCAGCTCCAAGGATGAAAAAATAATGTGGCTTTTCTAGCATCCTAACACCATTCTGTCATTGCGTTACACTACAATAAAGCTGATGTGCAGCCAGCATGGAAATGGTATTGGCAAAGCTGTAATGGAGGCAGCAATTTATGACTGCAGCCAGGTGGACTTCTGAGGGATTGTACCTGAGCTAATATTACCTTGCTGCCAGCCATTGAATTCAGCTCTATCATCTTGGGCAGGTAGGTAAATCTATTGGTGTTATTCAAGTGTGGTTACCACAGTGCTGTCCCATTTCTCTGAAAAAAAAAATTTACTTGTAATTGGAATGAATGTTAGTCATTTGTTCCACATTTAAAAAGAGATAAAGAGAGGCAGATATAAAAAGAGGAAAATAGATGGTTGAAAATTCAAAAGATTTTGCTTATAATTAATTCTTAAATAAAGAATTTAGGTCATTAATACCTGGAATTAGGCCAAGTGGAGCTGACTAGTCAAGGAGAAAATTTGTGGCTGGGTGACCTTGGAGCTTGTAACCACCCGGGCTAGAGATGCAGGGGGACGCGTACCCTGCCAGGCACAGATAGTTACCTCTTCATTCCTTTGGCTCCACATCCCAGTGCTTGGTCTTAAGCAGCTGCCACAGCTGATGCAGCCTGAAAGTGGTTGAGGGTGGTGCTTTGGGAAGTCATTGAATTTCTTTCAGACTCCAATTTTCCCTTCTTATCCCATCTGCTGTTCCTTAAGAAGTGGGTACATCCCTCCACACAGGACTGGCCTAGGTATAGCTGGAGACAGTGCATGTCCTGACACACACTTAGGGAGTTCTTAACCTTGGCTTGAACCTCATCATTCTGATGTCTCTTTCTCCCTTTTCTCTATCCTCATCATCTTTGCTGAGGCTGGATGACATGCAAAGATGAAGAAGTCTACAGATTCAGGGGTTGGAAATGCAGGGAGTTATGAGCTCCCTCTGTTTCAGCCACTCCGATGCAGCATGGTTCATGTTCCTGGAATGGGTGAAGCCTCAGCTCTCTTCTATTTCCCCTTTCCTGCTCTGTTAGCACTGTGGATCACCCCCCAAATTTCACCTGGGATGGGAATTCACTCAACAGTTCTTGCTGCAGAATTACACAAGAAAGGAAAATCAGAGCAGATCATGCACCTAAAGAAGAAAAGTCTTCTCTTAGTTATAGCTGTGGGTTGGGTAAAAATCAGGGTGAAGAAAATATGTCCTTTCCCATCTATTGCCACCTTCCCCGCCATTCAGAGCGCTGCTGCTAAAAAGCTGGTGCAGCCTTCATGCCTTTAATATCTTCATGTAAATAGTTTTATCGTCCCTCTTAGCCAAGGTATCCGTCAGCTGCTAAAGGCATCATTTTCTGTTTATCATCTTATAAGCTGCTGCTCCAGCGGAGCTGCAAAATTAACATTGTGCTCAGCAAAACGGTCTATGTAAAACAAGGGCAATTTATACAGAAATATCCATAATCCTTCACATTAGAATTTGGCTGTTAAAATTCTGGCACCTCTCAGAGGTCACTCTAACCTAGTTAAGTTCTGTTAAGAAAAGCTGTTACTATGGCTCACAGCTTTTTCCCCTACAATATTGTCTCCTTCGGCTTGTGCGCTTCAGGACTCATCTCTCTCTCCCCTGCCCTGCCGCCTGCCTCTCCTGATTTATATTGCATTACTTTCTGTCATACATTATTGAAGACTTAACTACCTGGACACCATGAAAAGTACTCAATAGTGGGATTAAAGTTTCTGCAGTATTTCCTTTTCTTGGTTCTTCTTTTCCCTCTTTGGGGTTTTCACCAGAAATGAAGCGCGTTGAAGGAGGCTGCTTGTAGAAAAGGTGCTGAGCTGGAACAGAACAGATGTGGATTCAGTTCCATGCTGTGGTCTGGGTTTCCTGAGTGCCCTTGGATATATAATTTCATTTTTCTCTTCTTTTCTCTCTTTCAATCTGCCTCATCCCCAACCCCCCTGCCATTGCTTTGCACACAATAATATTTACTTTCACCATCCAGCATATCTCAACATGTTTTTTCTTCCAGAGAAAAATCTATACTAACCAATGTGTACACAGTACTGTGAAGAGTAGGATTTCAGTCTCTGGACCTCAAATTTGATAATACCACACAAATAAATACATTAAATAAATACCTCTCCTTCCAGCTCATTCAGCATTACTATACACTATTTTAAACAGAATGATGCTAAGGTTAAACTTGATCTCTCTTGCCTGAGGCTTTTAATGAAGTAAAAAGGAGATTTCATTCCAGTATTGGTGTGGCAAGCCTGTTGCATTAAATGGAGTCCTGTTGAATTTATCTGGGGGGTAAGCACACAACTTATGTAAATATTTAGAACTACTGGCTTCCTGGTACTTTCTTGTGCAATATTTCCTTTCATGTACTGAATGGCAAAACCTGGATCACCAGCTCTCCTGCTTCCATGGAAGAGGTCTCAGGAGTACTTCAGGGTGTGTGGCAGGACCTGGCTTCTTACAGGACAAGTTACAAGGAAACACTTGTAGAAAAAAACTGGCACTTCACACTTCAAGACAGAGGAGAACTCCCCTAGCAGGCATGGGGAAGACATTTCCCTTGCAAAGGAATATAATTAGATGTTTCTGGAACCCTGACATGACCACAGATTGGCTTTCAGTTCCTAAGCGCCACTGCAAAGTAAAAAAATGCTTATGCCAGTGCGAATGGGCAAACCAAGGGTGACACACAGTGACTGGTCAAAGAAACCTCAGGGATTACTCCATAGGGAGCTCCTGTTTTCTGGCAAGCAGATAAAGCTAACCTTGTTTCTCCTTCATAGGCGGCAGCGTGAAGTTGCAAGAAGTTCATTCTCAAGATGTGCTTGGCACAACTCATAGTAGAGTCCCCATTCCTCATAATATAGATAAAAGTGACCAAATTAAGGCTGCAGACAACAGCACCCTTGAACGAAAGGAAAACTCT
>NW_009258274.1:540890-559109 GCF_000687185.1 Egretta garzetta | reverse complement strand
CTCTTTCCCCACGCAGAAAGGAAAGTAATTACATTCAGAGGACCCCAGAGGGCTCCTATCTCTACCCCTGATATGAAGAAACAGGCTGAGAAAGATCAGTCTGACAAACAATAATATATTTATACTGCAGTAATCAAAGGGGTACAGGCACTGGACCTTGGGAACGTTGCCTTTCTCATTTAGGGCCCTTATCCGATAATGGCAGGACTGTTCCCTCGTGTGTTAGATTATGAAGCTACTCCAGGATATAGAAACTTCTATACTGCAAAGTTTTGCACTGGCAGAGGAGCCTATTTCAGTGGCCCAGGGCAAGGTGCTGTAGTTAGATACTGATTCAGCAAGGATGCACCAAACCTTCACCATGCAGGTAGTTTTGGAGGTATCAGTGAAACCAATTGCGTTACTAGAAGCTAGTCCGTTGTTTAAACATCACACACAATAAAGTGGTAGAGGTTTACTCGCTGCCTTGACATAACACACTGCAGGAATTTCTGCAATTGTTCCATTTCTTTTTTTGAGCCCAGTGCTCAAAACTGGATGAAATGTAGGTTTTACTGATACAGGCTGAGGGAGAGAAATCAGTTACCTTCAATTATAATTCGTGACATATTCCCATCCTCACCATATACTTGTATGAAGATGATTTTAACTAGGGCAGAAATTGGTGGAAAATTATTTTCTTCTTGTGGCAATTTAGAGTGATCTGATGCCTTTCAATGAGATTATTAAGTTTTATTACAACTCAAGTTCTTTCTTCAAATTGTTAAATCTCTAGGACAGCTAGTACTGATAAGGTGACCGTACTTACATTAGTCTTTGCTTTGAGTGTTGACATTTGAGTGGGTGCTGATAGCTGTTCCCAGGGAATCAATGTTGCACTGTGATTACCTGGTCTCACAGACCCTGACTTTGAAATTAGAGGGCTCGGAGGTGGGTTTGTGGTATTTTTGTCCCCTAAGAGACAATGAGGTGACTGATATTGGACCTGTGCTTCCAGCCGAGCAAATAGGAGCCAGCTGACCCCTTTTCTCACCTTTTGCTATTGTAACTTCCTCTTGGAGATCCTTTCATGTGCTTTGAAGGAAAGCCAGGCTAGCAGACTTATCTCTGCACTGATGCAGCGTAGGGACAATTTCTTCCCATTACTGATAACGGACTATCACCCAAACACAGCGAAAATGAAAGAAGAAAGGGCAATGTGACCTCACCTGCCTGAAGGACACCTGTGCTGGATCCCACTCTGAGGCTGACACAAACGTGATAATGAGTCACCCTCAGAAATTATAAGAAAGAGCAATCCAAGCCTAAGTCCTGCTACTAGCCCTGGTGGCAGAGGACCACGTTTCATACCGTCGTCTTGACTCTGATGAGCGTATGAAACAGAAACTTTTGTTATTAAGGGAGAGTGATGGGTATGGCAAAACAAGGACAGAGATGGAACTTCTTTCCTCCAAGAAATTCCCTGACTGTTTTCTTTGACTTCAGAGGAAGGTTTGTAATGAACAGCTGATGTTGAGAGGAGATGGGAAGATTTGAAAAGTTTTGGTGTGTTTTGGGTTAAATCTTCCTTGCTTCTTCCCCTTCCTGTTGTGGCCATGTGCAAACCATCCTCCATGCTTGCCTCTCTGCATTCACTTCTCTGGATAGGACCCTCAAAGACTCTGAGATTTTCAAAGAATCTGTAATGAAAACAGGTCAATTTTCCACAGCTTTTGAGTCTGGATTGAGCTTTTCTCTAAAATACAAAAATTCACAGCAGAGCTTTGCATTACTATCAAAGAAGAGAGGAGACAGACTTTTTTTTCCCCCCCTATTTTTGGGGCTTTGCAGCTCACTCCAACAGGTGACACGCTGCTAGCTCTAAAGGTCTTCAACAAAATCCAAATTTAATCTATTGAGATCAAGGTCTCTCCTCCCACATTGTCATTTTTTTTAGATACAAGGGCTGCCTCATATTGCACTGTGGGAATCCTATTAAAAAAGAATGCCCTGACAGTGATGCTCCTTAAACTAGGCCATTAGCCTTGTGACAGTGCACCAGGGGGTTAGTAGCGAAGACAGCGAACTTCACATCGCTGTACTCAGGTTCTTCCCCTAAGAAACGTAAATTGGTCTGACGAAATCATTATAAAGTGCATAAATGGGGACACTGTGGATGGCACAGAAAAGCCTCTGGAGGGCTTTCAGCCATGCATCTAGTCAGATTCTCTTGGTTTGGCACAAATCTGCTGGTGTGACCCTCTAAAAAAAGCCCCATGGCCTGAGCTTCCCTCAACACATCCATAGTCGTCACAAACACAGATCTGAATCTAGGGAGATATTCAGGTGCCCACACTTCTAATGCTACTATGGATTCCCAAGGGTATCTGAGACATCCACATTGGACTTTCTGGAGACCCAGCACTTTCAGAAGTCAGGTGGGATGCCCTCGATTATCTGAAGTGGTACCAAACATCTGTGCTTAGGAACTTGAATTGATCCCATAAATGGCCCTTGGAGAGATCTAGAATCTCCAAGGACAATTCAGCCCATCTGTAGAAAGTAGAAGTGTGAGGGGTTTGAGAGGAAACTCCAAACCTTGCTCTTAGATTTGCCTATTATTGCAAGTTTACAGCTCAGTCCTTGCATGGGGTAGACCCAGTACCTTCTAACCTTAGAGCCCTGAACTTGCTGATGAACTGGCGCAAATGGGAGGGATGGTACTAAACAGGGACAATAGCAGTGTTGTGCTAAGGAGAAAAACTGGGGTACTTTCAAAATCATTGTAAAGGAAAATGGGAAGAATCATGAAAACATTAAATTCACTTTTAATTGGATAGATGTAGTCACATGGCAAAACAAATGAGCAGGGAATATTGTTAACTCCCCCAGGATTCAGGACATGTTTTCTCTCTCATATGCTGTGATTCAGATTGGCTATGGAACCTTAGGCTGCAATAGAAAAGAATCTGTTTTGTTATGTTTTTCTCTTGAATTTTCTTGCTCATAGCTATAAACACCTGGAAATCCCAGCAGCATCAGCAAAGCACTATGCTGTCCTCATGCTCGAGAGGATGTAAGAGAAGCTGACTGAAGATCGTGTTGACTGGACTGTGCCAGCCCCAGCACATTGATCTGCAAGACATGGTGAAACGCTTTGTCAGCTCCCCTGCGTATGGTGAGCTTCAGCCTGTACTCGCTGGCAGTTGTGCGTCTTGAGAGCATGCTGCATGGAAGCCACATCTCTGCCACATGTGGTCTGGATGCTATGGTCGTGCTAATGACTCCATGACCAATGCTCCCACCTTTCCCAGTCCCATACACCTGCCGTTGTTTCATACCCTGCCATTCAGAGGAGTGATAAAAGGCATTAAAGGCAGAGGGGTTTTTGTCTTAGCTCATTGAGTTCCCTTGCTTTGTGGGTTGCAGTTCAATTCCAAATTTTATCTGGATTCAGCCTTGTGGGGGTTTCATTAGATCTACAGAAAGAATGGAAAAATACAGAGAGAGAGGCAGGAGGAAGATCAGTTTTACAGTTGCACTTGACCTAAAGGACAGAGCTAACGTATTCTTGGTGGTTCAGGTTTTGGATATTATAGAGTTCTCACATAGGACAGGCTTGTTGGATCTTTTTCTCAGTGAACACAATGAGGATATATATTTATTTTAGAAAAACACTTAGCCAGAAGGAAGACAACATGTAGTGAAAGATAAATTATGCAGATAATGTTCTGTTATGCGCACAGAGTAAAAAGTACAAGGGACATGAATTTCCCCAGGGAGACACCTCTGAGAGGGGAGGCTGGGACAACACACAGAATAAAAAAAAATAAAGAAGAAGAGGAAGGGAAAAAATGAATTTGAAGTAGTCAGTTATGGCAGATTTTGCTTGAAGGAGAAGGAAGACTGAATGAGCAAAAAATTGTACTGGGGGCAATTCCTTCCAAGGAAAGGAGTGTGTATTGGCTGTGTCACTTATCAAGGTCACTACTCCAACCCATGAGGACAGTGTTTTGACCCTGCAGGTATTTATGGAGCTTGGAGTGAGTGACTGGAAAGTGTGAAAAGAATCAGTGTAGAAAACAACTGGCAGTGTCTCTTCCCTCCAGGCTTTCCCTTTGCTCTGAGGTGAAGAATGCATTTTGGCTTTTTTTAGTTCTGGTCCATGTTCTGTGGCCCATTGAGGTCTGGGAGGGTCAGTTCCTGTGGGTTGTGTGGCAATGCAGGATCAGATAGAGCAGGCAAAGCAGCCCCTGGCCTTATCAGCGACGGGCACAAAAGCACTGCGGAGGGTGGAGTAATAATTGCACTTGAACGGCAGAACATAGAGTCGCAGTGGGCAGTAACACTTCATTTCATCAGGAACAGCAAGAAGATGCTTCTCTAAAGTCTCCCTGGTTTCACCCCCTGAGCTGTGCCTTATAACAGCAGGTTTTGAAGCTGGTGTTTTGGATTAGTCCCTGTTACTGCTTGCGCTGATGCTCAGCTCCACTGCAGCAGTCCTCCTGACACGTTTGTGCTTCTCCCGCACAGTGCAGAGAGCTGACTTGTGCTCAAGTGAGCAAACTGAGAGAATAAAATAGGTTGGGGTTTTTCCAGTCCTTGAAATAGGTCCATAAAGTGGTAGTTGTCCTGGTTTCGGCTGGGATAGAGTTAATTTTCTTCATAGTAGCTAGCATAGTGCTGTGTTTTGGATTTAGTACCAGAATAATGTTCAGTAACACTTCATTTCATCAGGAACAGCAAGAAGATGCTTCTCTAAAGTCTCCCTGGTTTCACCCCCTGAGCTGTGCCTTATAACAGCAGGTTTTGAAGCTGGCATTTTGGATTAGTCCCTGTTACTGCTTGCGCTGATGCTCAGCTCCACTGCAGCAGTCCTCCTGACACGTTTGTGCTTCTCCCGCACAGTGCAGTGAGCTGACTTGTGCTCAAGTGAGCAAACTGAGAGAATAAAATAGGTTGGGGTTTTTCCAGTCCTTGAAATAGGTCCATAAAGTGGTAGTCTCCTCCCATGACTTGGTGCACACAGGTTTTCCTCAGTGTGTTCAGCCTCAGACTCTCTGATCTGGCTTTTGGAGTCCTTGAGATGAGGTACTGAAGGGATACAGTATTTCACAGGGTATGCTGCAACCATTAACAGAAATGTAACTGGCTCTTCCCATGTGGCTGCCATCACAAGGTTCACTGCAAATAAAATAAATTAGAAAACAAATCCAAGTGCTGGAACCGCTGTGGGTCTACCTTCACATGTGTTTGAGGTCACCACTGTGCTATGTATTGGCCTCCCGCCAGCAGCCACTGTAAGAATCACTCCCCTTCTCCATGCTCACCATACTACAGCCCCACATTAAGAAGACACGCTTATTGGTCTTCTGGGTTTGTGTTGACACCTGCAGGTTCAGAGATTTTTGTTTGTTTTGGTTTTTTTTTCTATTCTCCTCAGTGCATAATTGGCCACATTGCGTTCACGTTTTCCTCCCGTACAGCTTTCTACCAGGCATTAATCACAACTGGAGACTGGACTAATTTGCTGATGTTGTGCAAGTTTCTCCTGGAGACCTTGTAGATGTGATCAGAACTTACAAATAGTACCGGACCAAAGGTCTGTTCAGGCAAGTGGTTCTCTGTTTATTTTGGCTCTGGTCATTGCTGCTCCCTTTTCTTTGTCATGTCTTCTGCCTCTTTTGCTACGTACATCTTCTTTCCTCTGGCTTTTGAGTTGCTGGGTCCTTGCCCTCAGACATATGGATGGCATGCCTTTCACAGTATCAGCATCACAGATTTGAGGGATAAGGGAGAAGAGGGTCCAACATGTTCCCTTTAGCTAATATGCTCTCCTGCCTTGCTTTTTTTCTGCTACCTCCTTTCCACAGCACCTATGCCTTGGAGGCCAAGCAAAGAAACAAGTCTCCTAAGTGGCCAGGAGATGAACCAAATAGATGATTTTGAAAATAAAACCAGCTCTGTGTGCTAAAGCCAGAGGATAAGGTCAGGCCAATGCATGATGGTTGCTGTGCTGAGTTACCCCATCTCTTTCCATTGAGCAAAAGGGTACCTGAAACTCTTTGGTGGGCTGGAAGTGGAGGTTCAGGGACCAATGTACGGTGTCATGAAACAAGTGGATCTAGTGGACCCCATCTTGTTGGGTGCAGGTATAGGAGGTTGTAGGAACTGCATATTGCACATAACAGAGAATGTAATTTCCATGACAGTTTATTCAGATACTTTCCTGGCTGTTGTGGTAAAACGTAAATCAAGAGAACCGATGACTTAGAAGAAAATAAAATATTTTTAAATCAGAGATGCTCCTCAGTGATTTTCAAGGGAAATGCCTGGTGATGCATTCCACAGTAGTGCAGCAACTATAGGCATTACTCTGTTTATAGCTTCTGTTCTGGAAGAGATAAAGTATATGTGCTGAAGTAACTGGGAAGGGGTGTGTATGCCAGTGTGTCTGCGTGCCAAGTGTCTTCTGATCTTGCAGTTAGTATGTGAGGAAACTCCCCTTCAGTGGGACTTCTGTCTGGAGAAGGCACATATGCAGTGAAATTTGTTCATTTGTCTGTCAAATGGCCATGCTGGGGCTCCAGTGCTGGGCTAGGGCCGTTGCTCTTTTGAATCTCTTTTCTTGGCTACTTTGTACTTTTAGAAAGCAAGGGGAGAAATAGCTTTAATTCTTGTTTCTTTTTTTCCTAGGGCAATGTTTCCATGACCAAATTTGCAATCAGAGCCCAGTGTTTCCAGATTTCCTTCAGTAACTTAGCAGAACAGCATGGTACAAAATTTTACCTTTCCCTCTTTTCTCTTTTAATAGACTTTAGTGCTTCATTGTATGTTAGGAGCATCTCTCATTAGGATTAAAGTAACTTGGTCCCTCTGTCTGCTTTGGATATGCACGTGGTGCTTCCTGAACCTCAGCTATTCTCTTCGTGCAATTCTGCTGATGAAAAGCTGGTCACAGAAGAAGATAGTTTGTGCTTATAAATCCATGGAACAGGAAGGATATTACTGGTTTGCTTCCCATCTGCTGTCGCTGAGGTCGCTGTTCTGGTACAGAGTGAGCCATGAACAGCTGCAGAAATCCAGGGATGGCCCTGCTATTTCTTCCTGGAGGGATAAATGTGGAAATAAGTGTCAGGAAAAGGAAGTTGCCAGCCATGCTCTCTGTCCTGGCCAATTTCTTGTGGGAAAGGGGTGGCAGGTGGCCCCTATTTCTTCCATGGAGGATGGGAGTATCATTTTTTTTTTTTGTTTTTTAAACTGCTCAGACAAAACTGCCATAAAATACTTTCACACATGATTATTGACCTCACCCCCAGTTCAGGTCTGGCCTTTATCCCACTCTGTGGTCCTGTGAAGGCTGCTAATTTTGAGGACTTTCTCCAGAAGCTGCACCCAGAAACCATTTCTGCTCCTTTTGCTAGGGAGTGAAGGCTGTGCTTCACAAACCAGGGCAGTAAGGAGTAACCATCCCACATGGCCCTGATGGTGCTCCGTGTTCTCTGTGCAGCTGAATGCACATGCTAACTTTCATGTAATGTAGAGGAGCTATGAATGTAAGGAACAGGGACGGTTCATGACCTGAGGAACAGTACATACCTGTGTGAGTGTTATTTTATTTAATTGATTTAATTTGTTATTGTATGGACTCCCTCTGTGGGACACTGACTCTCTGGTAAACTTCTGTTGGCAAAATGGTCTTCAAAGAGCAGTTAAAAGTGGTTCTGAGTGGAAATCTAGCAGGGCAGAAAGCTGGGGCCAGGAGGGACAGCACTTGCACAGTGCCTGGTGGCCACTGGAAAGACTGATTTTTTCAAAGCTGTAGCTTCACACCTTTACAATCCAAGTAAAGTGGAGAAATAAATCACTGTGCACAGTTGTCATCTTTCCCCTCCTAGCACCAGCCAAGGAGTTTAAAGATAGCTAAACCACTGTATTTCCTCAGAATAAACACTCAAAAACTCAAAATGAATTGCTAGGTCCTGGTATCACAGGAATGATTTATAAACCAATTATACTGGGAATTTTATTCTCTATTGTTGCTCTGATAGATTATGGGTCAATTAGGTGTTTTGCTCCTGTAGGAACACATCTCCATTCTGCCGTAAAATGTCTGAACTTGGCACGCTGGTGTTCATTCTGTCTTGCAAAACACATCCAGTTTGTGGAAAAACCTTGAGAATTGTTCTGCCTAGGTCTGTAGTTTTTAAAATGTTTTGAATCTTAATCTTCTGTCTTCTCATCAGACTTGCGATGTGTAGGTGATGTTTATGGTGTAGCTGAGTCTGTAAATGATTAGCCATTGAGCAATGGATATCTTTGAGCCTTCAGAGTAGCTTGACAGCATCAGTAATGGGTCTCCAGCAGGGGCCATAAGCAGACACCTCGTGAAGAATAAGAGTAGGGCAAGCATGTTTAATCTTCCTCCATAACATTTTCTACTCTCTGAGTATATTCAGCTCAGGATTTTCCAAGACTGATGTGATTCTCAGTAAGCCATACTGGGTTTCCCTTGCAGCTGCTTGTCTAATCTGTCCTCAAACATCAACAATTCTAGCAACATTCTGAACCAGGCACATTAGGTTTTAGAGTGAAACTTGTTATCCTCTACACTGGTACACAAGCATAGTTACTCTAAAGCCTTTAGCTGAGTCATTTTTTATTGGTGAAATCTGAACAAGGAAGAGAATTTGACCAAGACAGTCAAAGAAAATAAAAGAGGAAATTCAGGGGAAACCAGTTTTATGATTATGCCCCTAAAGTCTTGCACCACTTTAGCAATGCAAATTGATTGGTGCATTTTAATTCTCTTATTAATATGGACTTTTCCACTCCTGCATGTCAATATAAGCCAGAAAGGGAATCCAGCCCAAGGGAATCTGCTCCTCCTCCTCTTTTGCAAATTAGAGTAACAACGTCACAGGCTTGAATAACATATTTTTCTACTCCTGTAAGCTACAGTCATCTTCTCTAACCATAGGAAGATGGAAGCTAGAAGAGAAACAGAAACCAATCCCAGTCACATTTCTATAATGGGGATGTAAGATCCCAGAGAGATGGTTTTGGTGTTCTGATGCCCAGCCTTTTTCATTTTCTGCATGTGGCTCTTGGCATCCTGGAGTTGTTTGCATTAAATGGCATACATTGAGCAAGCCTTTCTTCAGAATGCCTGACTCTCCTTGTTGACTTTCTCCCCAGATTTCAATTATTTAACATATGAATACAAGGACTGTAATAATTAGGACATCATATGGCATTCACAAATTGTTATAGAGCCATTCCAGCATTGGTGGAATGGGTAGGTAGTCAGAAAGAATGAAATAAACAATGCTGCTAGTGTGAGTCGAAGATGACTAAAGTCAATATATTCATGTAAGAGATAAGCACTAAGTTAAGTGTGTGTACAAGATGGACTTAGGGAACTTTTTTAGCTTTGTTCTCATTCCAGATGAAATAGCACCACAGGTTAGAGGGTTGCACTGAACTCATTTTACAGAGATGGGTGCCCTTCGTGGTGCGTTTCTCCGAAGATGATCTTTGTTATATTTGAGTTCCCTCAGTTGGGTGAGAAGTTCTCTAATATTTGCCTGCCTATTATTGTATTGCCATTTACTACCTTGTCCTGGTTTTGGCTGGGATAGAGTTAATTTTCTTCATAGAAGCTAGCATAGTGCTGTGTTTTGGATTTAGTACTACAAGAATGTTGATAACACATTGATGTTTTTAGTTGTTGCCAAGTAGTGCTCAGACTACTCAAGGACTTTTTGAGCTTCTCCTGCTTGGCCAGGTGCATAACAAGCTGGGAGGGAGCACAGCTAGGACAGCTAACCCAAACTGTCCAAAGAGCTATTCCATACCATATAACGTCATGCTCAGGGGGAGTTAGTCAGTTGGTCAGTTGTGAGGAGAGTGATCGCTGCTCGGGGACTGATCGTGGCTTGGGGGGTGATCGCGGCTCGGGACGGGCTGGGCATCGGTCGGCGGGTGGTGAGCAATTGCATTGTGCATCATTCGTTTTGTATATTCTGTTACCATTCTCATTATTACTATTATTATTATTTTCTCTTAGTAAACTGTCTTTATCTCAGCCCTCGGCTCTAACCTTTTTTTTCCTTCCCGATTCTCTCCCCCATCCCACTGAGGGAGGGGGGGAGTGAGCGAGTGGCTGCGTGGTGCTTAGTTGCCGGTCGGGTTAAACCACGACATACCTATAATGTGTATTTAGTGTTTTCATTTATTTGCTGATCCAGTAAAACCCAGCAGTCATTGGAGCCATTAAGGGATTCTTAGTCAATGTACTAAATAATAAAAAGAATCAGAGAGCATGTATAAAGTATGAGATTTTGCTGGCCTGGTTGTCAGCTGGGAATGTGAGCAAATCATACCCACTAGCCATCATAGTCATGCTAACAAAAGCCTAGAGGCACATGCAAAAATGCAGATAGTCAGATGTTCTTGGGTTGTGTCTCTGGAGAAATATTATAGCTGGGCTTGGAGAGGAGTCTTCTGGTGATGTAAACTCCATGTCCTTTATGGATGGTTGCTCATATATGCAGAGTAGCAAGAATTTTAGTGTAGAAAACCCCATTTGGTATTTTCTCCCTGATAATATGTTTCCTTCTAACTGAAATACTTCAGCTGCTTGGATGAAAATTGTCTTTCAAACTAAATAGCTACCTTCATATTTTCACTAAATATTTTTAATGATGTGGAATAGGCACGATGGGAGCCACAGAAGGAAGTAACAGAGAAGGTTAGTGGGTGACCTCCTGGGATGTCAGCTTCTCCACAAGAAGCCCCAGGACGCCCTTTTCTTTGTTTCTACAGAGCAGATGCAAAACAACCAACCCCCTTTTTTTTTCCTGAGAACAAATCACTTCCAAGCACATCTGGTTGAGCATGAAGAATGAGAATATGAATACAGACAATTATGATGGAGTAGAGGCCTTGTAAATTTATACCCAAACTTACCCCCTGGTAACTCATTCATCTGCGTGTCTTGACAGGATGCATGTGAAATAGTGGGACAATAAAAGCTGTTGTTATGCTGAAAGATGTTAATAGCTGGCCTCAGGGTGAGCTGGGTTTCCAAGACAATCACAGATAGCACAGAGGAAGGCTGTGGAGAGGATCAGGAGAATGAATGTTCAAGCCTTTATTTTGTAAAATAGAGAGACATGTGCTATCTCAGAGTGGGGGTTGTCTAAAGGAATAGGTTTTACAGAATCTTATTTTTATGGAAAAGTACTTCATGGGACAGCAGGGTATCTGAAATGCTGGTTACACATATGGAAATATCCAGAAAACATAGTCATAGGTGAGGATGCCTCAGCAGGTGAAGGTCTAAAGCCATGTCAGAGGGCGCTGGGTATGGGCCCCTCGGGCACCTTTTGCAATGCACTGTTCAGCCACCTGCCAGTCTGCGGCATCATGCTGGGAACAAAAGGAGATGCTTGACAAAGAAATATCGCATGAAACTACTTTGGCAGCCTTTGGATGGTTAGAGGTGTTTCAAAAAAAGCTTTCTTAAAATTCAGTCTTTCAGAAAGGGCGGTTATAATACAGATCTGCCCTCCCCAAGGAACTGGTGTGCAGTGACGCTCGTTTTCTATCTCCTTTCTGTCCTTTTCCCTGTTGTCTCCACACAACCTGCTGTCTCACAGGGAAGACACTATCATCACCATAGGACTAGCTGGGAGCATATGTTTATAATGCTGAGGATGTTTTCTGGTAGTTCCCTAGTCTAAATCTGGATCAGCTTGGTTCTGTCTGAAAAGAGTGTTCTTTCCAAGGTGATGTTTTCATGAAAAGACTCAGGAATAAACAACTAGAATGGATCCACTCCTATGTACGTAGGCAAACACAGAAAGATGTTCTGAATGTATTCCATCTGGTCTAAATGTAACTGTCTGAAAGTTGGTTTCTACTCTAAACAAGTGTGTAGATTTGTTCTGTAGTTAGTAGGAAGAGGATGACACTTTCTGAAAGTGATCCCATTTCTCTTGGACAATCATTTTAGGCTCAGACAAATGGTCCTTGGGAGGTATTTCTCTCCCCAGTGACTACAACAGGAATCAAGACATCTTGCAGGTCAGCTGTCTAAGCTCAGTTGAGTAGAGTTCAGCAGCATTGACAGAAGGTTTGCTCCATGTGCCCTTGTTGTACTACAAGCTGAAAAAACCTTTCCGGAGCCTACACCACAGTTGTAAAGCACAAACCCCACAACTGTTCTCTGCCAGAGGAAGAAAGTAAGCATATCCTGAGGGAAAATGCACAGAGGATCCTAGGAAGTGCTTACTGGCACGTCAGTTTGGACATGGGACTGGCGGCAAAATGGCCGGTGCAAGCATGAAACTTGAACTTTCCAAGGCAGTGCTGACTGTCATAGTTGAGACCCACTGAGGCGACAAGGCAAACCGGTAACAACATACCAGAAACTTTGAAGGGATAAACACGCTCCAGAAATGCCAGTCCCAAAAGTTACATGTGTGACTAACAAATGTGATATGGTGCACATTTTGGTCTTGGCATCCATGCTATAAGTAGAGCCATTTCCTTATTTTAGCCTTCCTCTTCTTGCCCTTCTGTCCTCAAATGAGATATCTTAGATCAAGTCACTTAAGGCCATGCTGAAACAAAATGCACCTTTGTGATTAATACTTACGAAAACTTGGAGTGGCATGGTAATAAACCCGTAAAGGTTCAGGCTTCTTCAGGGAAATCCAGTTGCACTCACTTTGTTGTCAGAATGATGAGTTCTCTATTTTGTGGTCATAGAGTTAATGCATTTGATTCAGGTAGAATGGTTTTCAAGTCATAGGGACTCCTTGGAAGGAGACAAGAAGTAAAACTTTACAAGAAGTAAAAAAAAAAAAAAAAAAGGCTGCTTCTTATATACCCACATGACACCATTACTGATTAAGTGTCCATAAAGTGTTGATACTCCGTAATCCCGGACTATGCTTGAGAGACAGCAAACCATTCCATGGCACAGCCCTCAGACTGTTGCTTCTTTATAATTACCCTGGGTGGTATATGCGATATATGTAGCATAGGTTCAGACAATGGTTCAGTGCATATGTTCTTTGAATTGTTGATCCCATTGGGGTTAATAGGTACATAACTAGGGAGGTGTAACTTCAAGTGTTTGGGGTTTATGCATTTGGTGATTTTGGGTTCAGTTTTCATTACGTCTGATGAATATGGACAGATACAAATGCTATTTGTAATGAAATATCAGAAATACTTTAGCTGATGCGGGGGTCTGAGAAAGCTTCCATGCCTTATCATTTCACTTTTTGTCTGTACTGAGAATATTCCAGGGCCGTGCCAGATACACAGTATTGACTGATTCCTGACGGTGAGATGCTGGGACTGACTGTTGCTACTTTGGAACAGAATGCATCCCCATTTTTGGACAAAGCAGTGATGAAGCTGCATAAATACAAATGTACTGAGGGTTGATGTTTCAGATCAGGTGAAGGATTTGGAGTTCAGGAAATTCACTGAATGTTCCTTGTGCTTCAGTTCACCCAGAGGGAAAACTTAAGCAAAAAGTAGCAATCACACTGAGAAGCAGATGCCAGCTTTTGGAGCAGGGCAAGCAAAGGACAACAAATAAAATATTATGTGAGACAGAGAGCATCTAATGGGTGATGGACAGTTGCTTTCAAGATGGTTGAGTGTGTAGTGTTTCTATAGTAGTGCTTAGTCATGAGTGGTCTCTTCCCATTACCAAGCAAAGTGGGCGTTAGTGCTGCCATGTTCTGCCATCCAAGGAAGGCGACATTATAATATTCACCCATCTCAAACAAAAAATACTAGATGCATTGCAAAATCAGTGAGTTCAAGACACATTGCTGAACATGCAGCAACTTAGTCTGTATGGTGAAGCGCTGTTGTATACCCCTGTATGAACTCTATAGGTCCCTGTGGCAAAAATGGGGGGCCTTTAGTTCATTCCCACTGTGACCCCCCACTTCTTCCTTCTCTGAGCACTTACTGTCAGCTCTGAAGCAATGATGACTTTCCACTGGAGTTAGGAGAGGGATACATCTCATTACAGGCAGTAAGAGAATCGATGGTAGGAAATGCAGAAGGAAGGGAGAAGGGGTAAGATGTATGGAGCCCACTGAGGAGACACTGATGCATACAAGAGACTGCAGAATTTAAGGTTATGCTGAAAACAACAGTGGTAAGACTGATTTCACCTCACTTTGGGTATCTAATAATCTGTCCTGATTTAGGTTTTTACTTTAGGATAAGATGAATCGTAGTCTGAAACCATCCCTTTCTCTCCACCAACTGTAGTCAGTGTCTAGTACAGATGAAGTTGTCTGAACTGTAGCTACCTGTGTCTGGTGAGCTGGATCTGGCCCCATATGAGTGACAGTAAATTTGCCTATGCAAATCCCAGTTTGAGCATTTGGGCATTGCTTCCTCTTTCAGTGCAACCTGCCTGTATAGCCATTTCTATGCTCCCAGCAGACTAATTATTACAAAAATTCTCTGTCATTGCTTTGCAACGGTCCATAGCTTAACTAATTTAAAAATGCAAATGAATGCTAAATTGCAGTTGAATCTGAACCATCTCCTTCTCTCTCTCTCTCTTTTTCTTTTTTTTTGCTCTGCTGGGAAAAGAAAGATACAGCAGACATTAAATGCTGATGGTGAAAGTCAATCTTTCAGATTTGAGGTAATTTTGAATTAGGTCCCAGTGCCAGGGATAGTGACATCATCAGAGGTGCTCAATTGATCCATGATTTGAGGAGAAATAGCTTGGACTTGATCCTCCCTTTGTCCTTACAGAGAGAAATAAATGCTGCAGTCTTCAGCTCTTTTCACCGTGAAACTTTCATACTCAAATGAGCTCAGATGTTAGGAAGAGACATTCAGGGAGAACAGAAGCAAATGTGAGAGCTAAAACACATCCCCTTGTACTGCCGTCCTCATGCGCTAAGCTAGAGCTCTGTTTTGCAATCACATGGGGGTGATGTGCCCAGGTGCTTATGAAGAATCAGCTGAAGGGGTGTTACCTCTTCAGCATCTGTAATTAGCTGGTTAACACTAGTTAGGCTGTTGGTAATTCAGACTGTATAACACAGTCAAGATTGCCTCATCACCTCATGGTCCCCATCTGTCTTTACCTGCTGACATTAACTTTCTCTGAGACAGTAATTCCTTTGAGGGCGAGGCTATGCTATAGCTACCTATTTGAGTGGGACATGAACAACGTCTAGCACCTTAATTTGTGGTCTTTCGCTGCAGCATCACATAGATCATAGTAATAACCATTCCTAGGCAGTCTTGTTGCTTTTCTAATGCCAGCACTGTACTGTAACATCAACACTGAGATGGAATGCTCAGGGATGGGACTCTTGAGCATTTAGAGAGCCACTGATGGGCTCGAAGTTAGGTATTGAGACTGCTTCCCTCCATGGACAGTATATGGCATGAGGGTCTGGTAATCCAAACTGCTTACCACTCTCTTAACTGTAGATCCCCTTGCGGTGTAGCTGAGTTAGGTACCCAGAGAAGAATACCTGAAAGGGTGCTTGTCTCTGCTTCAGAGTTAAGGGCAATAGACCTTCTCAGGGGCTCATCCTCAGCTCCTATATTAATGATAGTCTTCATGATAAATGACATCTTGCTGAGAGAAACAGCAAATTACAAGAATCACCCCAGAGGGCAACCGTTGGCAGCTGTATACACAGGTCTACATTGATGTTCGCAAAACATTTTTCCTATTTTGCAAATTGATGCGGAGATGAAATTTCATGAGTGTCTGTTGACACTTGCATACAGCAGACAGATTTCTAAATGGGCTTTGCACAGATGATTGAAATTCAAACTCCAATCCCCACAGGGTTCATCTGTCTTGTACGATCCCATGATGTTTGCTGGGCTGATGTGTGATGTGAGGTAAACATGGTTCTTTGGAGCTGTGAATCCCCCTTGTTGCCCCAAAGCAGATGCTCACAGACACACGCATCTCCTTGAAGATCCCAGACCAGCACAGTGTGGAGGGACTTGGGCCAGATTCCTGGTTTTCAATTAGGATTCAAACATCACAATAATAGAGTCCTCCTAATCCTTCTACAAAGCTGCGTGTGGTTAATCAAACTGTAATGCCTCAGGCTCTGGGTAGTTTTGTTTACCATCAGCTTAGAGCCAAATCTCCTGGGACGTGTTCACCGGTTCAGGATGCGCAGAGTGCTTCCAGCCCTCGCAGGGCGGAGGTGGCTGCTCTCGGCTGCAAGGCTTTCGAGAAAGCACAGACAATATTCTGTGAGGACCAAATGTATTCTCAGAGGGAAGGAGAAGGAAAGGGGAACAAGAAAGGGTTTTTCTTTCCGGCATTTTCCCTGAGGGGGGTTCTTATGCACCGGGTTACCCCAGAGGCTGTAGCTAAACATTAGCTGTGCCAGCCCAGGGTTTGTTGGCGCTCTGTTTTCTGGGAGTGTCTCAGCCCACGTTTGTAAAGATGTTGTCTAGCGGGGTTATGTTTTAGTGGTGCTCTGTTATCCTGTCTTCCTGCGGGAGCGGAGAAGTCATTGTTGAAAAACCTGGGTGTCTCTAGCAACAGGCTGGCAGTTTTTGTAAACTAAGCAAGAACCTTTTAGAGGTTCTTCTGTATATGCCCATTAAATCCTCCGGAGTATTGTGGCAACTAGGGATCACCAGCACAGAATGAAGGCATGGTCTTGAGAATTTTCCCAGGTGCTCCTCTGGCCTCATGTGACAGAGGAGCTGTTAGCCAGGCTGCAGAAGTCCTAATGGCAGTCATGCTTGTTGTACGAGAGATTTGCATTATCAGAGATGCTTCCCTAAGAGCCTTTATAGCCACGTTTGGCAATCTTAATTTTGGATGCATATACAAGGCCAAATCCTGATCTTGGTGACACCAGTGCAACACTGGACTTTATTATTACATTCATTTCCAAGTAAGCTCTAAGCTGTAGTAATGGGAACAGAATCTGACCAAAGATCCCATTTTGGATGAAGGGAGAAAATATACCCTTTGTAGGAGAAGGGTATGAGGAGCAAAGCCGTGTGTCCCACCACAGGCCCTCGGTGTATGGCACAGAGGGCTGCAGGTCTGTGTGTGTCTGTTCCAAGTATGCTCGTGCCTGTACTCGTCAGATACAGTCTGCCTCTGTGGACCACGACCCCTCACCACCCACTCAGCCGTGTCTCCAGCCGAGGCAGACAGCAGTGCCTACAGCTGTGTGCGCGTCCTAACAACCCACCAGCGTGCGCTGAAGCCACCCCTTGAGCGTAAAAGCTTTTGTCCCTTATGCCTCAGAGGCTGTTTGGGGCAGAAAGACTGAGTTTGAATCTCCTCTGTGGGCATGTGTCAGAATCCCGTATATACGTGTGTGCATAACCACACACACACATACAGGTATGTATTTTTGTGTTTCCATATTATCTGAGGGTGTTTTTTCTGTAAGTCTGTGCTAGTAGGCAGAAAGGCAGTACTGAAGATTAATTTCATTTAATTTTAGTGATAAAGAACATTGCAGTTACAAGACTTTTCCCATCAATGTTGGAGGACATTAAGTATTTGGGTTTTTTTTTAGTTGCAAGATAATAATGTTCTGGTGTAAATGTTTTATAATTATCTCATGAATTATTCACAGTTAACTTGATAACCCAACGTTTTATGGGATATGGTCTCTAGAGTGCAAGGAGGGAGGGAAAATTTAAAGATAAATAAATGTGAAGACAGGACCCAGCTGCAACAATGAGAAAGCATTGAGGCCTCTGATTTATTTTCTGTCTGCACTGAAGGGTGGTTTCATTCTTTTATTTGTATTTTTGTGGTGAGGAGCCACAGAATGTGAGTAAGTGGATGAGGTTATTTTCTATATATATATAGAAGGAAAAGAAAAACTGGGAGAGAAATCAAACTCCCTTCACTGTTTTTTAATCTGAAAGTGGTGCTTGAATTATTTCACCTATTGTTCTGGAGCTCAGAGGTTTTATTATTGTTGTTACCATTTCCATGTGGTGAAGCATTAGTGAAAACCAGCCTGGATTTTTCCTTATGCATGTTTCTGGCCCTTTTTTCTCCCTTCCCCTTTTTTTCCCCTTCCCCCTTATCCACTCTTATTTCATCCTTATTCTCATTCTTTATTAATTTTCCTTTTTCCCCTTTTCCTTTTCAGTTCCTCTCTCTGTTCCTCTGGACTTGTCTTTCCCCCCCCGCTCGCTCAACCTCTCCACATCAGCTCCTTT
>NW_009258274.1:490686-540822 GCF_000687185.1 Egretta garzetta | reverse complement strand
TTTCTCTCTGATTCTTTCACCACTTCTCATCTTTCAGTATTTTCATCTGTCTACAAGTCCCTCTTTGTATTCTCTATTGCTAACAGGATCTTAACACTATCTGCTGAAGTCCATGAGCCCGAACTCAAATCAGCTGAAGAAAGAATCAGACCCAAAGAAGAGTTCCTGCAATTTAATGAAACATGGTGACAGCTTCTGGAAGAAGAGTGTTGAGAGTCACACCTGGACATCCAGTCTGAATGTCTATCAGGCCTTGATAACCAAAATGCACTGGAACAAAATGAGGTAACTTCATTGCTATACGCCAGAGATCAATGGCACAAAATATCTGGCAAGGGACTGGAGATGTCTCCCAGTTTGTCAGATATCCATGCATCCCAATGGAAAAGGGAACATGGCAAATGGCACTTAATTCCAGAACGAGCAAAGGCTGCCCTCATACCCAGAGAGACAACTGACAGCTAATAGAGGACTGAGACCTCCAGGGACCTGCCCAGGAGCAATGTCTCCACCATGGAAGACAAAACCTTGGGGCAAACTCCAAGGTCTTCTCTGCATGGGCAGTGGGAAGGGAACAGTATAATTTTGGGGATGCCTGGCCAGAAAGTCAGCTGAGCTGCTGGCATCCAGGTGCTTAGCTGTGTTGAGGTTTGTTGCACTGGAGTTTCCATAAAGACCTTTCATCAATCAGGAATGCATGTACTTTTTCAAAGAAACTCTGGGGGTCTGCAGAGCCTGATGGATATGCGTAAAAATTTAAAAATGGCAATTTGGAGGGTAGCTGGCAAGACATGAGCCATTGTAGAAAGATGAATTCACAGGCAGGATTTTTTAGGGAATGAATTTGAGAATGAAAAACTGATTCCACCAACCTGCTTCATTCATTTATTTAAATTTATGCTATAAAATGAACAGCAGAGGAAAGCCTAAACTTGCACTGATGATTTTTCTTCTTTTTCCCAACCTTCTTTTATTTATGAAACTGCTCTGGATACACCTTTCAAAGGACTTTTTTTTCCAGCTCACTGTTTATTATAGCTTTATCAGCCTTGAAATGGGAGCTGCAGGCAGCTTGATAAATGCATCAAAAACCTGCTTCTGCCCGAATCAAGCTAACAACCCCCCTCAATATCTGTAAACTCTTTTGTTTTATCATTCCTAAACCAAGCAATATTTCCCTCGGAGCATCATTGAAGAGTGATGCACCAGTATCCCTCAGCGTTTCAGCAAAGGGATTTCTTTACCCAGTCATGCCCAGGGCTGAAGTTTGTCACCGGGTCATGAGCAGGAATCAGCCTGCAGCATTGGAGAGCAAGGGCAGCTGGGGTATGGGAGAGGGAGGGAGGGATGCAGTCCTAGGAAGGCTGAGCAAACCTTGACTCCAAAATGTGCTGGGCAGATCGATGGAGTAAATGAGCCAGGATGTATGAAGTTGGGTCCTGCTCCCAGAGACGAGCAGCTATTTTTTACCTAGATACTTTTGAAACTCTCCCTTTCCTTCCAATCCTTCTTTAAATAGGGACAGCTAAATACATCCCTGGTTCAAACCTTCTGTCTTCAATGTACTTACTAAGTTCCACAGATGGTACAGCCTGGCAGTAAATTAGGGCTTTAGCTACTGTGATATATTGATAGAGGTAAGTGTTTCAGTCCCATCTGTGAAGGTATGAAAAGTTTGTAAGAAAATAAATACCCCATAAGAAAGTGGTAATGGACCATCAGTCACAAAGCTCCCAGGCAGCCAGGTGAAGACCTGTTACATCTCCTGCTGTAGTAAATATCACAGATGTTGCAGCCAAGGATGGAGGGGGCACAACTAACACCACCACCACCACCCCCCGCCACTCAAAACAAACAAAAAAAGGAATGAAAATGTCTGATTTCTGACATGAAGGAACAGTGGTGGATCCTGAGAGCAAAATGACAGAGATTTGTGTTCCTTTCCTCACTAACCTTGTTTCACTTCTCCATGCAAAGCTGATTAATATGTGAAGCAACGGAGGTGAGTGTCTCCATGGCCTAAGCTCATTGGTTTGTAATGTGTCAATATGGGTTGTACTGAGACCAGAGCATCCCGTGCTCCTAATACAGTTTCCAATGTGCAGCAAGATGGCAGCACCCAAGGGCTGCTGCAAGGATGCCTGATATGAAATGGACTCTGCCAAAGGCAACAGTGGTCTTGTCTTGGTCCCTACCCATTGCTTGCCTGGTTTCTGACTGTCTGTGTCATCACTGGGCTGCCAAGCTCCTGGGCTGGTTAGGGTCACCTCTTCCAAGTAATGTCTCCAGTGCCGTGGCCATACTGTGGGCTTGTTTCCAAATTATGAAGAGCCAATATTACTGGGTTATTGCAGTGGCCCCATCCTGTATCTTTTTTTCCATCTTCTCCGGTCCCTCTTAAGAACTGTCTGGCTTCAGAAAGAACTTTGCTGTTCCTTGAGGCAGGAGGTGAATATGAACAGGGAAGGACAGGAGATGGAGACTGGATAGAGACTTTCTCTTGCTGGAGACATGTGGTGTGCACAGGGCCATGCAGACAGGAATGCTAATGGGAATAAGAGGTAAGAGTTCAGAAGGTGCCGTGACCTTTGGGATTCTCTGGTTGTTTAGAATGCATAATTGCAGTTTGTTTAATGCTAAAGGATAACTGATCATTCACAGGAAAGAAGCCAAAGGTGGGGATCAATATTTCTATTGCTGTGCTAGAAAAATAGCAGAAAAGGAATAGCTCTTTATCTATTACAGCAAAGCAGAAGAAATATATGCTTAGTCTTGTAGATGGGGCCAACAGAGGGTTTGTTCAATGCTGGCTGTCATTTCAGTCTTGAGCTTCAGCGAATGTGTGTGGATGATGCGTACCCTGCGCTTCAGATGTGGCCTGACGGGACGCAGGGCAGAGGACAGCTCTGCCATCCTTGATCTAGAGAGAAAAATTAAGTCACTGTTTAGGTGAAATAAGGAATACCTGGGCTACAGACTGAGGTGTGGAAGAGTAACCTGAGGACATCACAACCGAGCACTTCAATCTCCATTTTCTGCGTAGATCATACTGATGCCTATTTTCTATATAGACGTATGAGTTACCAAGAGCTGAATTCACTTGGTAGAGCCAGAGCTGAGATTGCACTGGCACCTGTGGGATCCTGCATAAAAGCATAGATTTTTTTTTTTTTTTTTTTTTTTGGGGGGGGAGGGGGAAAAATCTGTTTTATTAAAATGTTTAGCTGAAGGATTTTGTTTCCCATCAAATATCTGTTGAGCTCTTCTTGGAGGGTGTCATAGAAGGAATAGGAGAGGGTGACTCTTTGAATGGGATTCAGTGTAGAAAATCTTAATTATTGGCATTGGCAAGGAATATGGCTCTGGAGTTGAGTAAATCTGGATTTGTACTTGTGTTGGTTGTGCATCACTATCCTGATCTCTCATCCACAGGGTGCAATCTGTGTATAATTATAATGCCACTCCCCTGTGAAACAAAGCCAGAAGACCAAGAATTGCCCTGAAAGAGTATTTTTCAGATCAGCATGGACGAGCAGGCCAAATCTGACTCACTAGCTATGTGGTGCCACTACACGTTTGCTTTGACCTGAGGAGCATCCTGGTTTTCTGTGACCCTGCTCTGTGCTGATTGAACAGCACATGCATCTCCCTTGCTGAGCTTATCCAGCAACAGGCCACTGGATACTTCTGAGCAGGGAAAAAAAAATGAAAACATGAAAAATCTCTAAATCATAAATCAACACTGAGGGAGCTGGAACAGGTTCTTTCTTGGGGCGTCTTGTGCACTGTGCACACAGGCTTAGGGCTCAAGGCTGTTGGAAATCACGGGGCACCCCACTGCCTCCCCACGCAGGTTTTCATGGCGCAAGACTGACCTCCAGTGGACACTGTCGTTGGCTGTAAATCTGAGGAAGACGTGTACAAATCATCTTTAGAGGCCGTACATTCAGATTTCAGGGCAGGTACTTACTCCTTGGCTTCTTCAGGCCTTTCTGGCCTAAAAACAGTCCTTAGGAACAGTCTCTTGCTGAGCTGATAAATGCAACGTGGTTACACCAGGATCAATAATTCTGAAAATGTCTTAGTGAAGCAGGGAGGAATTATCCTATGATCTCTCTCCCTACAGAGCAGAGAGGGACAGTGACACAGCAAAGGGATGAGAAAGCAAGGGACAACAGAGAAAGGGAAGAGTCTGAAGCCTTTGGGGCAGAAAAAGTTTCATTCTGAATGAGGCTCTATCCTTTAGAAAGTCCAGGACTAAGGGCAAGGACCTGACTGCAGTTCATGTGTATAGTCTCACAGCAGTACTTGTTATTCCCATTGACTGCATGGGTCAGTGACTCAGGAAGGCTTGTCCTCTAGCTGCACTGCTACCAGTGTTCAAGGCAGTTAACTCGTGTAAGTGTGTACTATTTGCACTTCTACTTCTGTAGGATGAGGAGACACACATCTCAATTTTACCTGTGATTCCACTTGCAGGGTAGCAAAGAGCTGGGTAGAAGTGCTCATCTAAATGAGGAGGAACCATCTGCATAAAGAATCACTGGGGCTTTCCTTCTTTCCCAGAGACCACACTACCAGTAGAAATACAGCGCTCTGATTCCTCTCATAACTGCCACAAAACCCTCCCTGCCTTTTTTGTTGCTGGTGGGAATTTTGTTCCCCCTCCCCTATGTCTTTAGATGCCTTCAAAGCATTTCACATGCCCTCAACACAAGCCTGTTGGTTGCTGCTATCTCACAACTCTTTCCTCACTGTGTGAATACAGATCTCTCCTCGTTCTCCTCAGAGCAGCATCCTGCTTCTACCCGTGAGGAATCACTGACACTGTGACAAAACTCGATGGACTTAGGAAGAGGTGTCCTGGCTGGGTAACAGTTACTTGACCACCAGCAGAAGGAAGAAGATATTTCCTCTGCCAGTGGAGAACTTTTGTGAACGGTAAGCCACAGCAGTGCAACCCTGTGTACTAGAAGGTGAGAAACCCATCAACTGGTAGAGATAGATCCTACTCCTTATTTCCTAAGGAAACCTGTTATTACCAGCTAAGGCGAGGATGAGGTATGAGGGGCTGCCCTGGATCTAATCCAGTTAGTGCATTTTTATATCAGAGGGGCTTTTCTAGGAGAGCGCTATCGTCCGTATTTGACTTTTGGGCAACAAGAGCTGCATTAATCAAGAGAGATCTTTGGCCTACCAAATGTGCCAGTAATAGGAGGTCATCCTGGACTGCGTGCATCCAATGCTTAGACCCTGTATGACTCAGGTTTAGCTCAGATTTGCACCCAGGGCAGATTCCAATAGGCATAGACTTTGAACCTAGGCACTTCCACCCATCTGAATATGGTGGAAAGATTGCAGTGCCCTTGACATCTGCGTAAGAGAAGCATTCACCTGGCCATTTATACAGATGTCTATTGTGGAGCCTAATGGGTGTGATGAACTTGGGTAGGCTGCAGAACAGATAGATGAAATGCCTCACTTAAAAGAGGCATTTCTCAAAGGAAAGGCAGAAGCTATGAGCAATTGGGAGAGGTCTCTGGAGGGAGCAGGACAGACACAGCTGAGCTGCCTTTCCCAGAGCCTACTTAGCATAGGCCAAGGCCCTCATTTACTATTGACTGGAGAGATGTTTTACAAGTGCCCCTTCTGGTTTAGAGAGATATGAAATCTGTCTGTAATTAAGTTAATTTGGAGTTGAACATGGGCAAAGATAATGAGCTGGAAATAACAAAAGAAGGGGAAGGAGTTGCTGAGAAATAGACCTATTGCACTAAATTCCACCCCCCCACTCCCCTTCCCAATCAAATAAACCATTTTTAGGATGGGTGAGTGGTGGGGCAGACAGGGCACAAGCATGGAAATGATAGCTATATCAAGAGCTCAAAAGAATGAAGTAAATAGGAGGGTTATGGCTTGGAGAACTGAGAAAGGCAAAAATGGAGAGGAAAATGATTTTTTTGAAGGTGACAGCTGTGCTGAGTACAGTTTAGTGGCAGAGCAGTGGCTTTGGGATCAGCAGGGTGGTGTCCTGTGGCTGACTTGCCTCCCCATCTGAGGGAACCCCTCCAATGCTCTGAGCCTCCATCAAGGAGTGCTCTGGGACTGGTTACCACCATGTCTTGCTTATCAAAGATCAGCAAATAGCCCCCCTCGAAGCACAAGGCTTTTACCTTCTCCAGTGTTTGACCCTGGTGAGAGTTCTCACTGGAGTCAAGCACCAGGGTGAAGATGTAAAACTGTTTTTCCATGGCTTTCAGAATTGATATAAAAAATAGCACATTCAAGCCAAAGGAGGCTGGAAAAGAGGTCTGCAGGAAGGACCAGAATACTTAACAGTCAGCAAAGCATAAGTAAATAGACAAGTTATGATCAATGAGTTAGTTTGAATTTGACAGAACTTTCCTGCAAACATCAGGGAGGGAAGGGGGGGTGAAACGTTCCCCGCCAGTGTGAGCAGTAATAAAGGACCTGCTGTTTTCTGATTCTCACTCTCTGTGAAAATTGAAAAGGTTAGCCAGGTAATTGAAATCGGGACTGGAATACAAATACAGTGTGAAAACCCTACAGCTGGCAAATAAAGTTGCAGGGAAAAGACTCAATCCTCAGTGGAATTTCTTAGCAGCGAAAAGACAGGGGTGGATGGGGGGGAGAGATGATTCTTCAGTATACCTGTTCCTCACGAGAGGGGAGATAGGGGAAGAAATGAGACCTGAAGCAACCAGACTGAGGTTAACACTTATATGAGTGCTCCTTGCTGTCAATGCAAGAGACACTGTAAAAAAGTGGAGCGTGCTAAGGTTGAATCATGTGTGGCAGTCATTGCTGCCTCTTGGAGTAATATAGTAGGTTTACTGGGAATTGGTAGGTTGCCGTGTCAGCCCCAACTTAGGGACTTTTTCTTGTTATATGCAGAAAGCTCCACATGAGTCACCCCCTCGTCTTGCGGCTGAGACACATAAGCAAACTAGATGCGACTGGACCGATGTCAACCGCCTCTTCATCCTTGTTGTATGCAGGAACACAAACTGATTTGCATTACTTTAGGCTCAGAGCATGGAGATGGTTACTGGAGATAGGTGGTTACTGTGAAGTAGCTGAGGAATGGTTCCTCGCTGCCCCACTGTGCGCTGTATGTGTCTAAGTCCCAGCAGAAGGTCCTGCCATGGTTGCTGTAATGTAAATTTATATGTGTTGCAATATCTGTAGTCTGTTTTTCTGCGGGAGCAGGTAACTTGAGCTGGGAGGAAACAGTGGTGCAGGGCTTGGGGGAACCTGGGGTTTATGGTATTGGCCAAGTTTGTTCATGTTCAAAAAAACCCTCTGAATGTAGTATGTCCCTAGCACTAAGCCAACTAACAGAAACTCCAGTCTGTATGTGGTTAAATAAACAATAACTATACCTCCAAGCTTCTGCGTTGGTGTTTTATTTCCTTCCTCACAGGAAGGCTGGGGAATTCTGTTTCCCAAAACTGTGATGTTCGTAGCTTTTTGCTGCAGTTGCTCAGTGCTGCCCAACCCACCTGCACTGCAGTCAACAGCAGCATGAGGAGACTTCCCTGTGCCGCCTTTCCATTGAGTTTAGGCAGCTCTTTAGCACGTTCTGTGTCAGAACATCTTTCCTGCCTTCACCTGCTCCTACAGAAGTACGGGAAGGAAAACTGCAAGCTTGCAAACAAATGCTGCAAACCCTACCAGTGGTAGAGCTTTGTTTGAACTTCCCTGGCTTGTGAGAGCATGGTCCAGGTGTCCCAGAGACACCAGCCCCAGATCAATGGTGAGCCCCCCAGGATGCTCTTCTCCCAGTGTTTTGCTGTGAGTTACTTGTTAGCCATTTGTTTTGCTCATTTGGAACATGGTTTTCCTAGTGAAGTGTTTCTAAGGGGGTCTCTTGGATTCTAAAGAAATGAAACAAATGCAAAAGGACAGACAATATACCTGCTCTGCAACATAGAACACACAGCATCTCAAGGTGACCTGTACCTAGCTGCCTGCCTAGCTTTGTTTTTCAGCTATAGAAGTTATGCATAAAAACTACCTGTAAAACACCTAAGGTAGCTGATTGAAACAGGTCAGATAAATTGATTTTAGCACAGCTTTTTTTTTCCTGCTTTGACTATAAAAGGAATCCAGTTTTCCTCTGATGGAGCTCTTCATGTTGTAGACATCTGAGTCTAACGGTCTTCTGGAAAACCCACTTCTAGCCAAAAAAAAAAAGCAAACAAAAGCCTATTCCTCTGGGAAGGGACTTTGCTGCATTTCACATGTATAAGCTGAGGATGCACGAAAAAAAGTTATTTGGGTTTTTACAATAAAGCCTTCAGTATTTCATTCACGAACTAGCTATCCTAATGGGAAGCAAATTATTCCAACAGCTTCCTATACTCCTAAAATTAATCCTTCTTTAAAAATTAAGTGGATTTAAGATAATTTGCCTTAAAAACTGTGGGTGCAACTTTTCAGGGTTTCACAAAGTCTAGACAGTAACAGAAAGTCTTCCACTTTTGGTGGCAAATGAGCTTAGGTCTCTCGGTCTGGGGTATGACCAAAGCAGGCTGTTGAGTAGCCAAAATGTGAAATGGAAGGGAACGTGGAAGAAAACCAGCAACACTTGACTCTCCAGGCGACGTTCTCTACATTAGGGTCCATGCTTATTTTACACATAGAAAATTCCTTGTTTAAAGTCAGGGAAAACAGTCCTGAATCATGCACAGGATGGTCACTCTTTTGGTGCATGAGCCCTCATGGCTTGTGATCTACCGAACAGCCTCAAAAGTGTTTATTTTCCTGGGCAAGGAAATCTGCAAGGCCCAAGTTGGGCAATTCTCTGCAGAGTTTCTTTTCAAACTCCTTTACCCTCCAACTCACTCGAAGGACATTTGCCATCGTTCATCAGCTTGGACCAAATTCTAAAACCAGCTTGTAATCCTTGCAAGAGTTCCTGGTTATTTGATTTCTTGTCCTTTCCCCTTATATTCCTCCTTAGTTCATTATAGAAAGAAAAAGTGCAGATTATTATTCTGGTTTCATTATCATATTTTTTTCCTTACTTTAATATCCATTTGATATGGAAATGCTACAGCTCAGCAATTTGCTCTGTATTTGCTAGTCTGTGGAACAAGAAATCTCAGTGGGAGAAAACCTAGCAAGTGTCATAATGAACGGCGGAGAAAATGAGGCAAATGAATGTAGAAACAGAGAGAGGGAGAGCAGACCTGGGGGTTATGCAGCCTGGGAAGCAGCACTTTTTGCTCTGGGATCTTCTCCTGGCTATGACAACCGTGCTGCCCAGGTTTTAAACTTCCTTTGAAGAAGCAGTCATGTAGAACGCTTGGATGCAACAAACTGCACTGGGACCAGTGCTGTATTTTCATGCCAGCTGAAATAATCTGCATTTTTTTTCAGGTACTGGGATTTGCAGTAAGTCCTTAGTGTCCTGCACTTGGTGCTGGCTGAACATCCAGCGAATCTCCATCTTCCGCTACTCACGTGAAATCAGAGGGAGAAACAAGAAGCACAAGGATTGCTGTAAGGTGGACTAGGCATAGGAAGAGAGACTCTGGTATATTTATTTTCATGTTACACACAGATACATATAAAGAGCTCTGCAGCTGAAAATTACGTTTAGTTTTACTGATAAGACATGGTTTAAACACTTCAAAACACAGTAGTGTCCAAAACCTCTTCATATAAACTTAACAGAATTGCGTACTTGCTGTCATGTTGGTTTTTTCCAGTACTGAACCTGGCATTAGATCTGAGGATCACCCATTGGCAATGCAAACAATTCTCCTCTCCTTTAAGTGCTTCCTTGCAACACCCTTCAGCCTGTCCATGTTTTGTCCACAGTGCTGGAGCATTGCCTCTGCACTCCACACTTTCTGCTCACACACGTGCGTGTGTCCTAGAGGGAAACAGAAGCAGAGAAATAAATCAATAGACAGTTCTGTCTAGGAAGACACGCTTGATTTCAAATAAATATATTTTTGTCACACTAGACCACTTTGGTGGAAAGTGAGTTGTTCTCCGTTTTCTTGCAACAAGAGTTTTTCTCAGCCAGTTGCCACATTTTTCAGCACTTGGCTATGAAAGCTGCTAAATGTATAAATAAAGGAGTATCATTGGCTTTCATGACACCTCTATCCATCTTCCCAGTATTTTCATGTTGGGATCCAGCTTCCAAAATTCAGCCAGGCAAATATCAGAGCAGGGTGATAAATAAATCATGCACCAATCTTTTGGGAAGAAAAACCCTCCAGTGGACATCGACTGCTTTCTAGAGATCTGCCCTCAGGAGCGAGGGGACACTGAGCTGTGCTGTCATGGGGGACTTGACTCAGAGCACTCAACCTCAAGCCAGCCCATGTTGTTTTCACTGCATTTATTTTATTTTTAGCAGAATTTAGGAGAATTTTGACATGTCTCCCCCAATAACGTTTTTTAAAGAAGGCTTGGCTTGGTGCAAGACTGTATGTTTTCATCTTTTGTTTTGGTGTTTGGCCAAAAAAGCTCAGTAATTTTTGGTTATGAGTGTCACTTCTTTTGACTAATGCCAAATGGAATGTGCTGAAAACTGTTTTTAGGACAAAAAAGAAGTTAGCTCAGAAGAGAAGGTGAGTTCCTGGCCATTTGCTTTTCACTATTCTCTTTTAAAATTTTCCCCATCCATGCACACTTTTCACCCCCCTGTCACTACCCCTTCCTCAAAAAGCCCTTTATCTTCCCTGGGAACCAAAATTTGTCTGTTTTATTTAAGATTACAGAAAATCTTCACCCTACAGCTTCACATCCCAGCTTTGACTAGGGGTCTGTGTGCTCGTCTGCAAGTCAGAGGCGCATTTAATAACCCCGAGCTTTGCAGCCAAGGTTGCAATTCTCCCACAAAGGGAGGAAAAGAGAGCGGTGTCACTCATGGATGGCTCTCTGTGCACCAACACAAGACAAAGTCTGGTCCTAAATGCATAAGATGCATTCAAAGAGCCATAAAATCTTGCAGAGGAATGTCCTCATCATATGGTGGATGTGTGAGTATGTCAGACTATGCTGTCTCCTCACTCCTTTGACTGGGTGTCTAGGACAGTGGAGAAGACATGCTTTCAGGGATATACAGCTGGGATAAGGAGGATAAGCCCTGGGCTCAGTCAGGGAGCTGCACAAGTGAGGCACAGGGTGAGGGATGCCATCCAGTGCAGCTTCTGCCCAGGTGCTCCTCAGCCGCTCGGTGAGAGCACAGAGCTCAGCACCCTGCTTGGGGTGGGAGAAAAGGGACCTGGGCAGCTTGCAGGCAGCAAGGCATGACCAGCACAGCAAATCCAGAGGGAAAACACACTTTAATGTCTGGTGGAGGGAAAAATGGTAATATAAAACTTGTTAGAAATGTCAATGTCACTGATAAAACTCTAGTGTCCACTTGGGGGTGGCAAAGTATTTCAGCTGTGCCTTCAGGGAGCAGGAATTGCTTTTTATCTCCAGGGCCTTATGTATATCTATTACTTCTCCACGGCTCGTTTCTCAAGATTGCACCTGGTAAAATGGGTCTGACAGAAAACATGGACTAAAATTCCCCTTGCGCTTCAGGAGAAGGCAACTCACCAGCTGCCAGGAGCCCCCCAGGTCTCCCCTCACCTGGGAGTCCCACAGCGAGAGGCAAAACAGAAGACTTTGGGGCAAACGAGGTAAGAGCTCGTTGTAGCAGGAGTATAACCCATTCCTCCTATGGTGGGAAATGTCATCCGGGTCCCCAGTGACCAGACTGGAACAAGCCTTTATGCATACAGTGTATCATCGTTCAGGAACTAATGTTCTTATTCATTATGATAACTCTGTGTACTCTGACTGCGTAAGTAAGTCCCAGCCCCTTGATGATACACATCGGATGATTTTCCGTGGCAGAGCGTGCCAAGCCTGAGCCCCGTGTGGTGGCTAAACCTAGCCCTGTGTCATGATGTGCGAGGCAGGCATTTCTCTGAAATGCAAGCAGGCTTTGAAACTTGGGACACAGAGGTTTATAAAATTCTCTGTCATGTAACGGATTCACCCTGTCCTACCTTTACAAAACTCTGTAGGGTCCTGACCTTGCAGCTAGTGGAGCTCAGGAACCCATCAGCTTGCATGTATGTGTGTTGCCTTCAGGATCTGCTTGCATGACTGGGATACAGGAGAGATTCCAAGACCTTATATTGTGTTTTGTGGCAAAAACTGAGTTCAGTAGATGCAAACCCACTTAAAGACTCTCTTTTTTATTGCCTTTGTATCAGCTTCCTTGATCCTGTAGGTTTGTCCCAATTCCATTGTGAATGGTTTCCAGCTCGTTTCCTGGTGGTTGCTAACCTCACGTACATCTCTGACTTCTGCAATCCCCCTGGTATGGGCAGGTGTGAAGCCTGCTGAAGTATGACCACAGGGCTTCACTGGCAGAGACAACACAAAAGTATCTGAAGTTCAAGCAATGCTAAGAAGCTGTTGCAAACTGCAGGACATGGGGCATAGCAGGGACCTACCCCAGTCCATTTGTATGTGGTCAGGCTCAGTTCAGGCAGATGAGCCAAAATGAAGCTGTCTGGTGCACAGGATAAGCCTGCAAAGACTGTGGACATTCCGCATTCCCTGGGCAGATATCCCTCACTAGCTGCATTTTTGGGCAAAGGAGTCACACACCAGGAACATTCTTGGTTCCCAGCAATAGCTATTTCCCAGATAATGTAGATTAATTTGTGGCATGCAAGTTCCATTTCAGCACTGTGTGGATACTGTCAGACATAGTATGAGGAGATATGGTAGGAATGTTGAGACTTGTTAAAACTAACCCACTAAAGGGTAGGGGTTTTGACAAAGCAATTCAAGGCATTAAATCACCACACCCCACCCAAATCTTTACCTAGCTCAGAAAGCAAAAATTGGCTTTTCATAATCATTGGCTGTCTGGTACTTCTGGCCCAGAAATATCTATTGCTGGTGTCTGATGTTTATCAGCCCAGCTCAGAGCTGCTCTTGTTTGTGCCTACTTGCTCATGTAGCCAAGAGAGGCTTGCAACAGCTACACCTCAAGAAGGCCCTAGGGGAGAGAAGTGAGACTGGCTTGCCTAAAGCTAGAAGTGGGTAGACAAGGCTTGTGCAACAAGTTGCCCCATTTCAAACTAAGTAAACTGATGTTTAGGCTGGTGCACAAAAAGCCATTTGATTAGACTTGGATAATCTGGGTCTACCTCCTGTGCTACTAATGTTGGGAGGGTGTCTCATTTTTGTAAAGCAGCTCTCTGCTGGCATAGCTTGCAGCCAGTAAGCTGAGCTTTCCAGACACCTATTAGCTTGAGGGTAATGCAGTGCTTCTCAACCACATGCTAATTACAGTCTCCTCATTCATTCTTTCAACAAGACACATGTGTGAGCTCTTCTTGCTGAAATCAGTCTTTTAGGAGGGTCTCTTTTCTTTTGTTTCTTGAAGTCATTTTCTTTAACTTCTTGCTCACCTGCATCACAACATGGAAAGTCACACACCAGTGGAGAGCTGAGAACTGCTGAGAGATGTTCTGTGGGTGCCAGGGAGACTTGTGTCTTCAGCAGAGTCCATGAGGTTGTGGTCCTCAAGCACGAAGATGCTCTGCTGGGCAGGAATCCTTTTGGTGGGGTGGTTAGGGGTCCAGTGCTTGCAGCAAGGAGAGACACTGCGGAAAGCCATCCTGAAGCGCTGGGACAACAGATTGTAAATGATGGGGTTCACAGCAGAGCTCAGATAGAAGAGAACACCTAGGAGAACAAGGGTGGGAGAAAGGAGAGAGAGAGAGACCTCATTTTTGTGTGGAACGATCTCAGAAGAGGAAGATCTCTTCATTACCTACACTGTTCCACCAAGCTTGGGTACAAGGGTGGAAGCAGCGACAGCACATCTGCCTGCTGCCATCCAGGCAGAGGGATGTGTCACCAAGGCTAGCTCTGGCACTGCAGCACACAGGGAAAGGAAAGTGGGCGAGAGTATTAAATGGAGCTCACTGTCTCCAGCTGTTCAGGAACCAGCTTTCTCTTGAGCTGTACTGACCTGCCTCCAGCACAGTCCTCATCCCCACAGCAGGATTTGCACAGCTGGTGCCCCCATCAAAGCTGTCAGAGGAAAACTGCCAGCCAAGGGGAGCTAATTTCTTACAACACCCCAGGACAATTGCACGAGATTAGATTTGTCTGAGCTGCCTAATGGCCACATTCAGTGTTTTCCCATGGCAGACTGAAAATAAGATTCCTCTTTGAAAAAGCCTTCATATTATGGTTGGCAGGGCTATAAACATTTGGTTAGATCACCCAGTTCTGAGCAGTAGGTAAGTCTTTCCTCTTGCCATTTGGTAAGGTTTCCTGTTTGCCTGAGAGACCCTCTGGAGGATGGTGCCTGCTGCTGCGTATTCATTAAAAGCAGCTGAATGACAGCAGACTTTATTTCTGAACATTTCCAAGGAGGAAAAGCAGCTGGTAATGAAGTATGATATCCTATTTTTATTTTTTTTTCATTCTTTGTGAATATTCAGACAACTGTATCGGACAACATGCCCAGATTTTGAAAGCTGCAGAAACTTGCATGCTTTTTTTATTTAAGGCATGATTCTCGTCACTGTCTACCAGACCTCAAGAAGCTTTTCCATGCATGCCTCATGTCACCTACAAAATAAAGGGCTATGTATTTCAGGTAAACGACGCACAACTACATTTTTTTCCCAGCCCCTGTGCAAGTGGAAGAAGAAAGTTTTACCTGACACCACATGAATTAAGTTGAATATATTAGCCAGAGGCTCAGTCCATTCCACAACAAAGCTGAAGAAGAGTCGATCTATATGGAATGGAGCCCAGCAGACAGCAAAAACCATCACGAGGACAACTAGCATGGAGAAAGGAGAGCAGAAAGACAAGTCAGTTATGGAAGATATGGTTCACTAGCCTGGACAGAGCAGAGATAGTTCAGAAAGCTGGATGAAAGACTAAATATACAAATTTTATTAATCGTTTCAAAACTTTTACCATCCTTTCTGTCGTGCTCACTGAAAAATATTTCCAGCTAAAAGAACAAACTTTCCACTGATGTCTGCGTTGGATAACTCAACGTGTGCACACACAACCACACTCAAACAGAGCAGGCAACAGCCAGGTAATGTAGTGGCATGTGCAGAGCCTAATGAAGAAATTGTCAGTGAGACATCTGGATTCATCTGTGGTACCTGGGACACACTGACGCCGTTGTGCCTTGGAGGTAATTTCCTCTCTATGCTCTTTGTACCTCACACAGCAGGATAAGACCATAGGAACCACCCCCTGATGATAAGTCTGTCTGGGTGGATTGTTCAGCATGAAAGGAGAAGAGCTTGCTTCCATGCACAACGTGGCTTGTGCTGGCTCTAGAGAGGACTCTCGCAAACCCATTCCAGACTTGGGTGCTATGAACGTCTGTGGTTGCAGTCATGGGGCACAGAAAAGCAGGCTGACTTCAAAGTACAATTTCTGAGTTCAGAAGGTGACTTAAGCTGCCAAAAAGAATAATGTTGTTGCAGGAAATATTGAAGGTGATTTATGTTTCCTGCATAAACACCATCTCGGTAGCAAGGTGATCTTTGCCTTAAAGACAGCCCTAAATTAGGAAGTGATGTGGGTGCTTTCAGGGTCTTTGGAGCACAAATTCTCCTGAATGCTATACAATGTGCAAGTCTGCCTAGGTCCTACTTTCTCTTAGTAATGTCTAAATGGTTAAGTCAACAGTAGGTGATGTATGTGGCCTGGTGGGGTCTTCCTGTTCATGATCAGAGCTCATGGTGCGATGCAAAACAGATGTACATCGTTCTTTAAAAATGTACAAGAGAGAATATTAGCACCGTAAAAAAGGGGGATCCTCCCTAGATAGCTGCAAGAGCCAGGTTTGGAGTGAGGGATATTAGAGAGGTGCCATGCAAGCATCTGCCATGTAGGTTTGCTCAACATCCTCTGGTGCTGGGGAGGAAAATTTGCCTTCTCTGTCTTTTGATAGTTAGCCATGGTGGTTCACTCCCATGTCCTGTAAGTCCAGGTAAAACAACAATAAGCCTTTTTTTTTTCTTCTTTTCTTTTGACCACAACTACGCATCTCATACCTCTTGTATCCAGTGAATTTACTTGATACCCTTCAGGACCTGGTCACCGTCTTGCCAATGGTAAATAAAACACAGAAGGACTCTCTACTTACACAGCATCTTGGTGACTGATTTCCTGGATGGTCTCTGAACATTCACGGCCATTTCCTCCACTTCCAAAGATTTGTCTCCTTTCAGCTGGCAAAAGGAGGGAAACCAAAGGAGAGCTTAGATAGGAGTTGACATAGCCTGTTTGATGGTTTGATAGCTGTAGTTTGAGAAGGCAAAATTTGGGGCAACTCAGGACTCGCTGAAAAAAACCCTGCATTTAAATTTCAGTTTTAGTCCAGGGAAACATTGAAGCTTTAGGTTCAAAACAATCTGCAGATTTCATACATCTGAGACTGCATATTTAGAGCAAATTCGTATTTCAGTTCCCCACTTGTCCTTTCTCAATGAGTTAATATTTGGTTCACAGTTTTGTGTTCCATTTCAACACTATTTTGCTAGGCATTATTCTCCCTTCTTAGCAAAATACTATTTGTTTGTTTATTTTCCTAAAAGGGTTCCCCACAATTAAGCACAAACCAATGATCCAAAAAATACCCAGAGAGACCTCATGAAACACAGCTGTAATCACTGGAAAAATTCCTGTAGAATTCAAGGGAGTTTGTTTCATGCTCTCAGTGTCTGGACTAATTGATATTCAATCCATCTAATGAACAAAACCCATACATGCCCTCTTGCAGACAGCCGGTGTGCATGGGGTGCACAGATTCAGCCACATGCTGCTCAGTTACAACAAGGTGTTGGTTTTTTCTCCAGTAGTTTTTCCTGGGCTTCTAAAAAATGGATATAAAGTATAATAATGTGATCCTCCCTGAAATGCTTCCCCAATATGCTTATGCTTATGGTGTGAGGACTGGTGCTTTGGTGATGAAAAGACCAGGGCTAGATAATCAGGCCAATTGCTTTGATTATAAAAGAAATCATCTATGGAAAGTGCATAATCGGACCCAGCTTCCTGAAGTAGGAACTTCTGATTAGCCAACAGATTTACAGTGATGCTTTTTTCAACTGAGAGAAACTGGAAACAAACCTTATAATTACATGGGAAAGAATATCAAGAATGAGGGAAAAGATAGAAATCAGTCTGGATTTGTAAAAACGTTCTGGAAACATGCCACTTGTGCCATTTTTTTTTGCCTTTTACACTGTGACTTTGCTTCCTGATTTTTGATTAATAATACTTTTCTGTAAGGATGATCAAAGGAGACATTCTTTGAATGTTCTATTTATTCATAAAAACCATAAAAGGGAAAAACATATAAATTGAATTATGTTCAATTATAGTGCAATTCAGCCTCTCATGTTTTACGTTATTCCCTTTGTTACTTTTAGTCATAGCTACAGTTGCTTAAGGAAGAGGCTCAGTTGATTTGAAACACATCTAGCGATAAATGTCTGCTCAGATTGATTAAAATCACTAGTTTCCCTTCAGTGGTTTTCAGTTTCAACAGTAATCTATTCCAGGCATATTCCAAAGCCTCAGAGAATAAAGTGCTCTGATGCTGTAATAAACCAGAGACACGTGTATCTTTATTTTTCACCTTCTTCCTGTCATTTTGATGATGCTATAAGGCTCCTCTTTAGCCTCAAGTGATAACAGATGGAGGTATAACTAGTAAGAATAACTAAGCAGTTGCAATTTAATAAAACAATGAGTTAGGACAAAGAGGAAGGAAAAAAAAAAAGAAATGAGTCCATGGCAAAGGTTATAACTTGAGTTCATGCCAATGGTTTGACAGAGGGAGAACTCCAGCCAAAGTAGTGGTTACTTTTACATCACTGTGGATGCATGAGGCTACATAGGGTTGCCTGAAGATGAATGTTACCCATTCACTGCAAGAGAATTAAAAGTGTCTGGAGCAAGAAGCAGAAAATTGGATTTTCTCCCCACATCTTTATTAGCTACAGCATTTCATACTAGAAATCAAAAGGCAGAGTGAAATCAGGGCTTCACCTATCCCCAGGCAAACCTAGTGAGGCTACTCAGCAAAAGCAGAACTGTTTTCTGTAGAGTCCTTGGCCTGTCTGACATAAGTGGTGACCAAACTTTCTTGCCAGCTGATGGAAAAATTGATATTTGAAAACGCCATGGCTCGTGCTAAAGTGTGCAGTCCTGCCTGTGTCTGTGATTTGGCTGAAGCTGTTGCCACCTGTCTGCTGACCTGCAGCCTGGGTGCACCCCCATTGCAAAGGAAAACGCGTTAGTGGGTGCAAGGTTTGCTGAACGACCTCCATGGAAAGGGGACAGACTCTTCCAGGAGTGTGCTGGGCTCTGCAGAAACTAGCTAAAGGCAGTCACTGTCCACAGATGATTCTGGTTTTAGCAACTGGGCATTTAGGGGGACGACCTCCATGGAAAGGGGACAGACTCTTCCAGGCAGTCACTGTCCACAGATGATTCTGATTTTAGCAACTGGGCATTTAGGGGGCAAAATAGATTTTGATCACAAAACCTGAACCAATGGTACATTGGCAAGAAGAAGTTGTCTTGATTCAAAGACAGCTGAAATAAAAATTGCATGTCTGTCTAATGTGTTACTGAGGGGAAGTGACACTAAGAGAAGTGCTGGACTCTTAGCAGAAGAATTGTCCTGCCTAGGTGAGGTCAATCTAGCCCCATCTGATCACATAGAGCTCCTCACAGATGTCTGAAGTAGGTGGGATAAATAAGTCTCTGGACTCTCCACTCATTTCACTGTCAAAATCCTCATTAAATGGAGTCTGACTTTTAGACAACCAGTGATAATCACCTATCCGTGTGTCCTTTTAGAGATCAGTTTGAAAGAAACGCACAGGGACCTTGCACTGAATCCTGCTGCAACGCAGACTTCTTCCCAAACAATGCCAGCCCACCTCTATCAGCACCGCAGGGATTAGCTTCTACAAGCAGCCATTTCCCAATGTTCTCATTTTCTCTCTCTCCTCTTTCTCCTCGGCTTTTTGGCTATAGGTCGCAACCAGTACCCAATAGCTGAACTGGGTTTAAAGAAGAGCCTGGCTGATTTAGGAATTGGTCCTAAAGGCACGGTGATGACCCCACGAAAGAGGCAGCACACAATCAAATCTAATGAGAGTACAGTGTAATCATCCTGTTCTTTACACTAATCCTGGAACTATCTATTGACCATAGCATTGTAGTATTAAACCATCATGCCTTAAAATTCTATCCAAGTAGATGATGAGTAATTGGTCATGAGGTAATCAACCTGACAGCTCTGTTGGCAATAAATTTCCCAGTGAAAAAGACAAATATATTCCTTTTTGCAAGGAATAAAATATAAAATCAACTCAGGTACCGTCAGACCCGTGTTTGCTACCTTCTCACAGCTGCTTGGCGTGTCACATGTGTTTCCTTCTGTTTTGCATCCTAATGCTCTCCTGAGCACTGGCAAAGCTTGAGGGAGGACCTTTGGTGAGGAAATGCCCTTTCCACAAAGCTTGGACTCGGAAAGGCTATGTCTCTGTTTTCTGAATTTGAGCTGTTGTACAACCTTTCGTCCAGCTCTGAGCTTTTCCACTACAGTCTATGAGCAATACATGGCACTCAGGAGACTCTCGAGTGGTGCTGAAGCTTCATAGATTTCATCCCCTGTGGATAGATAAAAAGTGTCTTCTCTTGAAAAATTATGTATATACACCATTCTTCTGTAATTTCTGTTGAAAAAATGAAATTATCTTGCCTGGTGCAGTTTGAAGCACAATGCAGATATATACCCAGGATGGATGTTGTTTAAAATTTGGAAGCCTGAGTTGGATATATAGAAAAGCAGAGGCACAAACAATGAACACTGCAGCCTTTAGGAAAGACAGCTTGAACGTATCTCTGAATATACAGAAGTCCTGGGGGAGCAGCCCTCGCCTGGTACCTAGCTTCTCTTCTGGGATGGGGATTAGGAATATCTGCTGCCACAAACAGAAGTTATTGCAGTCTTCAAGAGTTCTTTTTATTAGTTCGGGGATTTCTCTTTTTCTTTCTGTAACAGCTCTGTTTTCAGCACTTTTTCCTCCCTTCAGGTCTTACTTTGCAAAATTTTCAAAACTCTCTAAAGACCCCAGAACAGCCACTGGGGAAAATTTAACCCATTAATTGCTTTGAAGATCTGCTACGTGCTATGGATTTCTGGCAGTTAAGCCTTGTGGTTTTTCCTGGGTAAGGAAAACTTGCTTCTGTGAAGCTTCAGACAACAGTAAATATCAGCCAGCACAACAAAATGATATATACACCAGCAGAGATTTGGTTGAATTTCTTGCGCGTTATTCGGTAAGTTCATTCACCTCTACTAACGTATGGCAACCTTCTCTTGCTATGTGATTAGACACAGCTTTTTAAACTTTAAGTTCTATTCAGTGTGATCAGATAAGATTTATCTTTTCAAAATATATGTAACATATACAAAAAAGTAATCGACTCGCTATGATTAGCAGTGCATTTCACTGTTGTGCTGCGTAGTTTTATAATACTGTGAAGCTGATTGTTTTAGCCATGTATTTAAACAATGAACACTTGGTAAAATTAGTCTCACTTTCTGAAGAGAGAATGAATATGAACTCTAAGGTATTCTTAACTGACGGTGAAACTATGCCATAGTTATATAAAGAAATGATTGCTGAGTTTGCTAGCTGCAGCAATTGCAGTTTCTGACAGCATTGTGAGTGTTAACATTGAATATTATCACCATCTCCAGGGAAGGAAAAAAATAAAGTAAGGCAATGGAAATTCCACAGTCACAAGAAGAAGGAAAACAAAGAATATACAAGATTTCATCACTAGCCTGCTCTTTTATATTCCTTTTGCATTCTCCTTTTGCTCCATTTCTCTCTAGTCCCTACTGCAAAGGTGCAAATCTCTGAGAGGCTGGAATCAATCTACAGACTTGGATGTTTAAGTAACATTCAAATGTGAGCAGCAGTGATGGTAAGTTTTTTAAAAAAGATTGGGGTAAATTATTCCCCAACACAGCTATATTAATTTCAGAACAGGATTACACCAAAGAAGGAGTTGGATCCACTGTTTTCAGAGGTTTGAAATTCTTTTGCTTTTTGAGGAGGAAAACAGATGGGCAAGGAAAAGGTGCAATATCACTTAAAAGACATATACAGACACAAGCACACAAGGATGAGCTACAGAAACACTGAGCACAGTCGGAGTAGGACTTACTCTTAGCCCCATCAGAAAGTACAGCACACTTATTACCCCCATAGGCAGCACATAGAAGAGAAAAGAAGTAATCTGGACAATACAGTTGTAGATCCACATGGGCATGACTACGGTGCAGGTAGCAGAGCCGGGGACCAGGGTGCCATTGGGGAAATACTGCAGCATGATGCCATGGGTGCCTGTGTTGGGGAGGGCGAAGAGGACAGAGAGGACCCAGAGTACCACGATGGTCCTCAGGGCACGCTTGCGAGTGCTCTCCAGCTTGGCACGGAAAGGATGGAGGATGGCAATGTATCTCTCCACGCTGACTGTGGTCACGCTGAAGATGGAGGCAAAACACACTGTCTCAAAGAGTGCCGTCTTCAAATAGCAGCCGATGGGCCCAAACAAGAAGGGGTAGTTGCTCCACATCTCGTAGACTTCCAGTGGCATCCCGAAAAGCAGCACAAGCAGGTCTGAGATGGCGAGACTGAAGAGATAGTAATTGGTCGGGGTCTTCATGTTCTGGTGCTTGAGGATTACCAGGCAAACTAAGAAGTTACCTACCACCCCAACAACGAAGATCAGGGTGTACACCAAAGCCATGGGCAAGAATAGATGGCTCCGTCTGGGCCCACATAGGAAGGCTAAGTAATCCTCAGTGCTGTTTAAATACCTCCTGAAACGTTCTTCATGTAGAGTGAGGTGACTAAACCAGGAGATATTACTGACCCAGGCCATTACTGGATCTGCTGAAATGTTTCACAACTAAAAGCCGGTCTTCTTTAAGTTTCTCTGTGCTAGTTTGCTCACTTTCTGCAGAGAGAAGAAGGGGGGGGGGAATTGTTTTGCCAGACCTAGATGCACAAAGCCACCGAGAGATGTGAGTGTGCTTGCCCGGCTTCAGTGGAGGTTTTGCCGTGGTAACAGCTGTTCCCCTGCAAGGAGTCCCTTAGCCAGAAAGCCCCTCCTTTCACACATATTCATTGGCTCGCTAAGTGCATTAGATTATAGAGTAAGAAAAGAGGTTCCAGCTATTTGTGTCAGCTCCCATCGCAGATGCATTTACAGAATCAGAAATGTGGGATTGAGAGAGCTGGGAATCTGAAATATAGCATGTGAGACACGCTGCAAGATGTTTGTATTTGTCAGAGAGTGGGAAACCAGACAAAAAAACACCTCTGAAAAATTAGTCCAAAAAGCTTTTACAAATTTATATTGACGTTACATCCAGCTATGAGCCAGAAGCAAAAAAAAGAAATAATCTTGCATCTTGCATGATTTTATTTTTCAAATCTCTGTTGCTTTTTATTTTCCATTCTCTATGGCAGCAAGTACTTGGAAACAGAGTTTGATCAGTAGAAAGCCAATCTGGTTTTGTAGTCATTCATGTGGAATTAGACTACTATAATGTTTCAGACTTTTTTTTAAACACTGTATTTCTTTTTTCTCCTGAAATCCGACACAGGATTTTAATTGCTTTTCTTACTAATATAAAAATGTTTTCCCACTTTCCTGATATGCTGGAATGTGATCCCATATTCTTAGATAGCCTTGTTTTGGGAATCTTTCTGAAGACTGTATTATTCCAAAGATATATTTATTGCCTCTGGGACTAAATTTTCATTATTTTTTATAAACTCATATTTCTTCCTGAATGACAACTATTCTGCAAATGTGCTTTCTGAGCCAAAAAAGTGTATCCTGCAAGGGTGATGGCTGTGTCAAAACAGATCATTTAGCCCTATGAATGCTTGATTCCTGGCGGAATTTCTCTAGCACAAAACTTGAAAGTACATGGATGTCATCTTCTGAGATTCAGAAAAAGTTTAGCTGTTTGGAAACAAAGAGGTGTAAAAGCTGAGGGCCAGGTTAGGGGATTTTGTCAGCTTGATGTGTAATTTGGCTGCCCAGTACCTCTCATTAGCTCTCACTTTTGAGTACCTGCCCAGCCTCCCTCCTTGAAGCCATGTAGACCTTTTACATTCCTAACATCCCTCGGCAAGGAGTTCCTTGGGTCTGCTATCTATGTGTGAAGAACCACCTTTTCTCTGTTTGACCCTTTAGCTGAGTCCCCCTGGCTACTAACCTAGAGACTGCATATTTTTAACCGTCCGGGAACAACAGAGCAACGCTTTTGGCTCGCATGTCCTGCAAAATCCTGACAAAAGCAAGTTTTCCAAGGAAGATGCAAGCTACTCCGCTGTAAGTGGCTAGACAGTAAACTGATCCCACACAAAAGCTGTTTTCTGACTCTTAAGAATTAAGGCTCTCTTAGATCCTGTCTTCTTTACTCCTTCCCTCTTTAAGTTCTGGTTTAGTAGTGGTCCAATAACCTCGCAAGAAAAAATACTGTAATAATCACAGATTGCCTCCAGAAATAACAGCAGAAGGTAAAGAATGAGATTTGGGTTTTCTCCCTTTATTAAGGATTCCTCTTAAAAAGATTCCTTACATTTTAACTATGTTGAAAGAAAGTGAATCTGATTTTGATCTACCGTTGGTGTAAGAGGTAGGAATAGAGGAATCATTAGTGGGGGTTGCCTGGTCGAGACCAGGATTGACAGTTTCAGAGCACAGTAGGAAACAAGTATTTGAGAATTTGTGCAGGACTAAACACTTGCTGTACCTCTGCTTAACTTTCAGGGTTTTTTTCCCCCATTAGTCTCTCAACAGTATTTAATTTCTTTCCATTTCTTCTTCCCTCCCCAGTAAGTTCCAGCACGCTCTATACTGCATCATAACTGAGGTGAGTATTTTTCTTCTTACACATTGACTTCTGTAAAGAAACTGAAAAAGAAACTTGAGGTTTTCTCATCTTGAGATCAATCTTACAGAAAAAGAAACCCAAATGGATTGAGTTATTTACTGAAAAGCCAGCTGGGCAGCCATACCCATCACGATCGCTATGAGAGGAAAGCAATGGACTGCAGAAACACAACAGGTCACTTGAAAGCATGGATGTGCCAGGCCCACCTGTGTGTACTTCCACTTGGTGTCCCTCCTCCATCCTTTCTGATCCTGTGGGGCTTGGGTGCTGACAAGCTCCAAGAATAAAAGCAAAGAAGAAAACCAGGTCTATGTATCTAGCGGGTCATCCCCGGAACCATGTCACTAAGACCACTATTGAGTGGCAGATGGAGGGGACAGGGAGAGTGGAAAATGTATTTCAATTCATTTCTCAAAGCTTTTATTCAGTGTTCTTTATCATATCTGTCCCAATAAGGACAGGAGAGTGTAACCAAATCTAACCAAAGACTGGCTCTGGCTCAGTATGACTGTAAATACTTTATTTTTACAACTGAGACAGAAAATAAAAACAGATTTTCCTTTTGTAAGTAATATCAAAGCATTTGGTATTTTTCATTATAAAGCACACTTCATTGGTGCTTGCTGTATTACACTCAAAAGAAGATGGTGTGCTGCATGCTGGCCCTAGAATTGTACAGTTTTATGTAATAGCAATGTAATTAATGTGATGTAATATTTACATTAATGTAACAGACACTATGTAATGCATATTAAAGTAGTGTAATACTTGGCAACATTAACCCAGACAAGGCTTTTTGGTGTGGTGTCACTACTAGTCAGAGCGTGGCATTTCTCCTCAGGCACTGACTATGTCCTCATGCTGGTGGTAGCTCTTGTACACCATTTACATTGTGGAATCTTTCCCTTAGCTGATGTAATGTGCTGCAGCACATTCCTGTGTTCCACTGACAGCAGCAAAGCATACATTTAAGAAGTAAATACAAGTGCCTTCATGTTTCCCAAATCCATTGTAAGGCCACCCATTAGCAACTACATATTAGGTCAGTAAATAGTGAATAATTTTATATGTTAGGGAACTGGACACATTCATCAAAAGAGCCAGAGAACAGTGGAAGTAATCCAGAGTACAGCAGATGGATAAATCCTCCACTGGTCACACTTACAGAGGGATGTGCTTTAAAGAACTGAGACCTCTAAAGGTCCCTTCCAACCCAAAACATTCGATAATTCTATGATTCTATGAACTATGGGTCGTTTTGATGGTCTGCTCTGAATACTTGCTCATCTCAGAATGTAGAATCTTATTAATACAAAACAAGCTTTTTGGGATATTTATGCCTATGTGGTGTGACAAGGAGATTTCTCATCCAGCTTCATATGCTCTGGTTGTGGAACTGGAAGTAATATAGCTGTGCTAATGCCATCATGTGCCAGGCTAATTAAGTCTTTTGGTTAGCTGAGAAATGATACTGCCCTGACATGTCCACTTGGCATCCAGGACTTGAGCTGACATCTCTGAGCAACCATGCACGGGATGCTGCTCAGGGTTTGCAAGACAGTGCTGCAATGCTAACTGTACACACAACTTTAGAAAGCCATCCTACTTCATTGGAAGGGCTGGAAGAAGTATTGGGTTTGCATTAATCCTTGGCAAGCAGGTGCACTAATTTTTACCTTCAGCAATAACAACCTGGCCTTTCATTTCTCATTTCCAGTTTCCATTTGCAGCCATCAGAGTCTGTTTTTTCAGTGGTTTCACCCTTTCTCCCATTTGTAGATATTGAAGGTAGGTGCAAAATCCTTTAGAAATTCTGTGTGAAGGGACTGCTCTCCAGCCTGCCTGGGCTTGCTTTCCTTACCCCTTTCACGGAGCCGTTCAGAGCTGCCCGTAGAGCTGTACTGCTTTCTGAGTTGCAGGTTCAAACTCACTGTTTTAAATCTTTGAGAACTTGGCAGTACCAAGTAGCTCTGTCCCATAGAGGTGCAAAGAAGAGGATACAAAGAAGAGGGCACAGAAGAGGTTAGCAGAAATGTTAAGCCATACTACACTGAATATGTTAACACAATTGCTAGAAAAATATAGCCCTGCTCCTCTCATGAATTACTGAGCTGTAATTATAGATCACAGATTTGACTTTTTTTTTCTCTTTTGAAAGGCTTGCTTGGTTCACTATAGTAGCTGGAATGCAAGTCCTTGTTTTTCTAAGTATATTCCTTGTTATTCTAAGTATAACAGTCAACGTGCCATCAAATGCATAGATATATTTCATATATTTTCTCTCCCTCCAGGCTGGAGGGGTGAACTGTGCTATAATAATAGCTGGGTCTGCAGTAGCCTTTCCATGCCTTATTGTAAGCAATCCTGCAATTATCTAGGCTCTTCACAGACAGCTTTTCCATGGCTATGCATGATATCTGAAGTCCCCAGGATATCAATCAACACACCTAGGAAGTGGATTTCATGATTACAGTACAAAACACCACGGAGGGCACCTCTCTGCCTGGAGCAGCTGGCAATCCACACAGCCAGTGCAGACACAGCCCACTTCAAGAGTGGAACCCATTTTGCCTAACTTTAGTCATTAAAAACAGCAAATGAGTGTACACAGTTCTTTCACCCTCCTACTTTAGTCAATAATGGAAAGGGGAACCTCCAAAAAGTGACTTGTCTTAAATCATAGCACAAGGTAAGAGATGTGAAATGCAGGAGCTTATTTTTTCTTACTTTCTGCGGAGTGAAAGTGGGTAATAAGGTTTAACAGCAAGCTTGTTAAACAGCTGAGGTGAATTTAGACCTCAATTTTGTGCAGCCTTATCCATCCTGCCATCAGGACCAGTCTTTAAAGGGAGCCATATCTGGGCTTTGTCTCTGAGAAGCTGTTGGGAGAGCTGCAAACAGGGCCAGCCAGCAGGCGAACAGCGAGGACACTCTGGTGCTAAAAATCACTCCCCAGTCCTCTCTTATCTAGCAGGGTGGGTGTACCTACCGACATGGCTTTCAGCGATAGATTGCTTTGTTAGTGTTGATTCCAGAAATTAGGGGGAATGATGTCCTTCCTTTTTAGTAAGCATTTTGAGTGTTGTTTGTGTGTGCTTGTGCTTTGAAGAAGCAGTGGGTGGCAGGTAGGGATGTGGTTCAGGCTTGACTTTCAGGGGAGCAGCAAAAAGAGCTGAAAGAGAACTCTGATGCAGAGAATCTTGTCATACTGTATGTGTCCATCGTGACAAAGTGACTTGGACTTACATGGAGAAAGATGAAAGGATTGTCACGGCGGAAAATGTATTGAAGTTGCAAGCATGGTACAGAATGAGTCAGGTTGAGTCAGGAGGGAGCTGGTACTACAGGACTCAGATTTACACAGGAAGAATCAGATTATTCAGCATCTCTCTATGGTTCTCTGCATCTTATTACAGTATTGATATTCCACTGCAGTTTCTTCCTCTCCTTGTAGCGTATATGTTTCTCAGGAGAGCTTGACCCACTTGATTGCCTGACCCAGAAGAGACTTAACTACTTTCCCTGACGTGACTCATCATGATTATTTTCAACTCACATCCGTTTGGCTTCTGTACTGCACCTTGGGATCTGGGCAAGGATCTTTCTACACTGGAAAAAAACCCCATCCATATCATAAAGTCTGCAGTGTCAGGGTATATATTAGATGTATGCACTGATGAGACAGAAGGAGTCAGAGTGACAAGTCTTAACATATTCAGAGAAAGGCAGTGATATACTATTGGAGGTGGTAGAAAATTAGCAATTTGTTATAGGAGAACTGAATTGGTCAATTAAAATGGTATGTACTATATAAATTCCATGTGTCCCATTTATCATATACAAAGCTAACAGTAAGACAAATATTAAGGAAGCCCTTTTCTGAATATTTCTTTCTTTAAGGGTTGGTGTGGTGGTAACCTTGCTCTAAGAATAATAAAGTTTATTTGAAAAGCATTGCTCCTATTGAAAACTATATACACTCTCTATTTCCCCTAGAAATGCAGTGCTGTGTTAGTTTATACTCTGCAAAACAGTTTGTTCAGAGCTCTTACATAATAATAAACATAATAATAATAATGCAATTCAAGAAACTGGAAATTAGATAGCATTTTTCCCTCTTCTTTTAATTTCAGAAAAGACGTGTTTAAATTACCTATGCATGTTTAATTTTCTTGGCTCCAGTAAAAGTATTATTCTGATGCTCATAAGGGTGACTGTTTAGCTAAAACACTTGTCAAGAGTTTCCATTCCCTCCGGCCTCAGCTGCTGTTCCAACTGATTTGTGGGTTGGATTACAGTGATCACCTGTCTTTGTGTCACATTGAGAATCAATACTATTTGACTTGGAATTAATGAAACCATCTTTATGAAGAAGGATGTGCATAATTTGGAACATTAATATGCTGACAGATGATGTTCTCTTCCTGCTCTTTTCCCCATTAGATTATCCCCAGGAGTCATATCTTGGTTTAGTTAAATGCAGCGAGGGATTGGTACTGTTCTTTCTAATGTCTCCTGCTACAAGGTTAGAGAGAGAAAGAAAACTCTAGACACAACAGTGATGAAAAAGATATGTGCCAGAGGAATAGAAAACTATTTGCCATAGTTTTCAAATAACCTAATAGGCCTTAGACATGCAAACTGGATCAACTTATTAAAAAACTTGTTTCAAATTATATTATACACCTCAAAACCATTTTTGTGCTTTGCAGCCCACTCAGTAGTGACATGATCCCAGGCAGAACTGCAAAATAAGGTAAAATAACCCATCCATGCCCTCTAGAGCTGAGGAGCAGCACAAGGAAGCATCCCCATGCAATGAGAAGAGCTCTCCTGTGCAGGACTGGGGTGTGGGATCAGTGTGGCCTGGGCACCCTTCTGACCTGGTGATTTTGGATTCAGTGGCTTTACCAGGTCAGTTCTTTTCCACCAGGATTTAGGTCAGCCTGCCTTTTTGGGAGCCTTTGCTCCCCTTGCTGAAACTGAAGAGTGTGAGGCTCAGGAGCTTTCCACACAGACCTCCGCAAACAAATGAGGGAATGAAGGCTGTGCCCTCTTCATTTCAGATGCAAAAAAATGCTTCTGGACATTTCCTTATACCATGGGCCATACCATACCAAGGCCACAGCTGCTGCAGTGCATCTCTCTCTATTCTTCCCCAGTGCTAGTTCTACAGTGACTGTACAAATTTGGCTTAGTCCACCTCTCTTCACTTGGAGACCAGTTCAGCATCCAGACTGACACTTATTTTGCATAACCAGGACAGCTTCATTATCTGCTCATTTGCAAACTCTGATCCACAATTAGATCTGAGCTGACCCATAACTCTATTGATTCGCTCTGATTGCTAAACATATCTCGTACTGATGAACACTCAAATGTATTCTACAATATCTTTAATAAAACAAATTTCTGCATCAGAAAGAAATGCCTCAAATCTGAGTCAAATCATTGTTCTCTCAATATAGCAAGCTGGATTTAAATAAGTAGTAATATTAACTCTGAAATGGCATCAGAAATAGATTAGGTAAGGAAAACAGATCTAGAAAGTCTGATGTTTTATTTTTCAATTCTATTTAAAGATCGATGGCTAAAGATTAATGTTGCTTGAAACAAGAAAAGCTTAATGATGGCTGGCAGGACAAAGGAGGAAAATAAAATGGAGGAGAAGACCAAACAACCTTGAAACAGTAACCTGTTGTGAAGCTAAACAAAGAAACAGTGGGGATTGGAAGTGAAAAAGGACAAAATGAACTTTAGACATGGAAATGAACAGAATACACCAAATGAAAAACATAAATAAAGGTAAAGACAGAGATGAGGAAGGAAGACAGAAAGAAAGGAAACAACAAGTAACCTGTAAAGAAATAGTACCATTGGATCACAGGTTAATGCAGCCTGGAAGGGACCTCTAGAGGTCTTTAGTCCAACCTCCTGCTTAGAGCAGGGTCTGCTGTAGAGTCAGACCACAGGGTGGACCATGGGGTGACAGCCTCCTAAGTGCTGCGGAGGCTGCTGTGAGGTCCCCTGAAACCTTCTCTTTCCCAGGTGACACTAGACCAGTTCTCTCAGCACCTCGTCATAGGGCAAGTGCTTCAGCCCCAAATATTTTGGTGACCTCTCCTAAACTTGCTACAGTTTATCAGTGTCATTCCTGCGTTGAGGGAACCAGAACTGGATGCACTATTCTAGATACGAGCTAATGAGTGTTGATCTGGGGGGGAATAAACACCTCCTTCAGTCTACTGGCCATGCTCTAGTTAATAGAGCCTGCTGCTGCCACCAAGCACGCAGGTGGCTCATGTTCAGATTGCTATCTACCAACACTTCCAGGTCCTTTTCAACAGAGCTGCTCCCCATCCAGCTTTGCTTTAGTATGCACTTGCCTGCCTTTCTTAGCATTCTTCTGCATGGAAGCTGTTACCACTAAAATTTGAGGAATGGCTCTTTAGCATTGCTATTTCCAAAATAACACTGTATAAACCCGATAAGTCCCGCATTGTTATTCATTATTCTCTCTTCTGCTGTTTGAAATGATTCAGTCATCCCAGAAGAGAAAGGAAACAGTATCGATGGTCCAGATTTATGAGGTGTCTGTGAGCCTAAGTCTCTCTGGTACTCATGAGAATCTTAAAGGCTGTTCAGGGCCTTGGTTCTGAGTCTTATGTTACCAGTAACAGAAGAGAAAGTCTGTAAGATAAATTTTCCCAGCACTGAGAATGCCCTACTTAAATATCTACCTTACTATTTCCCTAAAGGATATAGTGCATGATGAGTTGGTACTGGACAGTCTGCTAGCACCAACAAATGGCCTGTAGAAAACATTCAGGACTTTTTCCCAAGGCATAAAAGAGTTCCAGAGTTAGAACTGAAGGTTTCCAGACTCCTCTCTCCAAGCCTCATTGATTGCCCTTGCGTTGTCACTGTGTTGATCAGTAAGTCTCCAAAAGTTCAGGGTGTCCTGCAGCTGCCAAACCCTCCAGCATTACTGTAGGGGCCCTTCATTTCATCGGAAGATGCTACGCTTGCTTTCCTTTGGTTGGTAGTCACCACCTTTTGAAATGCCCGGTCTTACACAACACCCTTTTGAATGGAAGTCTCAGAGGTAACATGCAAGTGCTTTAACACAAAACAGAAGTGAAAGGCAAGACATGCAGGAGTACTTTGTGTGTGTCTCATATTTGCTAATAGTTTTATTGGGCCCCCAGAACAGTGAAGATGATCAGTCAGGCTGACAGCACTGTATGTGGCTCCAAGGAAATGGAAATCCAGAGAATATGCTCGTATTTGTGAAGGTACAAGGTTTAAGGGATATCTAATAGTCAGATAGAAAAGAAGAAGATTCACTTTTACTGGCTAGCTGGAAAGAGGTTCAAACCAGAACACAGGGCAGTAGTCTGCACATCTCCAATCCCTTTTGAGAAACATTTATTCACAGACCTATATGAGACTTCTTATGGTGAGCAAGTGGCTCACACTCTGGCTCTCTGCTAAATAGGTACTTTTCAGATGAAGTGTACAGGCCATGATTTTGCCTTCAAGATGTGAGAATCAAGGCCTATGCATTTTGCCAGTGATTCTTTCAAAAGCATTCTACAATGAAGTAGATGGTGCTTCGCAGAGTGAAGACGACTGTGCTCAGTAGGGAAAAAGCTCATCTTCCTGAGCACATCTACCTTTGCATCGCTATAAAATTTCTCATGAGATTTTCAAATCTTTTATATAAAAAGGTATGAATAGCCCAGTCCTTCAAAGCAAGATTGTTCCTCTCTCCCAGAGAGATACAGAGGAATTATAAAGTTCTACAAAAATCGTAGTGATTTAAACTTTTTGGCACTTGGCCCTGTGCTGTACTAGCAGCCCATTGGATCATGAGGCATTTTTTGCCTCTTTCCAGAAGAAATGCTGTCTTCCCTTCCATCCTTCCAGGAGCATTATGTAGATTCTGCTTTGAGAGACATCACGACTTTGACAACAGCAGCAATAATGTCAAGAGCCCTGGAGTACTTTAAAGCCCATTTGAGTCTGCTGTATGATATTTTGAAAATCTTTAGATGGTTACCAGATTTTGTACGCACTAACTTGAAGGCTTTTTCTTCAGATCTTATAAGTATTTATACTGGTGTGAGTGTTTTTTCTAACTGCTCTCGGCATTTTTAAATACAGGCAATGGAAGGTGTTCTCTTACTGTATCTTCACAGTAAAGAGAAGAGTGAAAATAAGAAAAAATGTAGTTTCCATGCAAGAGACATGCTGTTGTAGAAAAGAAGCTGATGTATTGTGCTGTTGCAGCTACACTTCTGAGCTCTGAAGTCCACTATAAGATGAAAATTGAGCCCAAAAGACCAGGCTGAAAATGAAATATGCTCTTCAATCAAAAAAGCTCATTAGAATAGTGCTGTATGTCACTGCAAAGAGGTACTACCTTGAGCATGTCAAAGCACAAGCATCACATCATTCAGACAGAAAGTGCCCAAATTTGAAGCACAAAAAGCTAAATATCATGGAGGCATGTGAAAGCACCTCCTGAAGAGCAGAATCAAAAAAACCCAACACCCAAATCTGAAGAACTGAACAGCTGAATGAGCTTTTGGAACCACATTATTTTCTGACAGTATATACATTAATTCTGGTGAATAGCTGTTTACCCAGTTAGCTGGGCAAAAAAATTATTTCTACTTTTCCACTTTATTTTCAAAGATTTGCTACTCTGTTCAGAAATGCTTTAATCTATGCTGGAACACTGAAGGTAAAGAAAGTAACAAAGCCACCTCAAGCAGCTCAGACAACTGAACGTGCAATATCACAAAAGAGCAGTAAAGACCCATTTCCCTTTCCCAGTCTTGATGGAGAGGGGTCCCAGGTACGGGGCATATGCTGCAGCCCATTAGAGCTGTTTCCATTTCTAGCTTCAGCATGACTAGAATGAGAGTCGCCCGGGCACTGCCCCTTTTTGGTGGATAACATCAACCTCAGTGAATACAAGTCCAAATTGATGATGAACATGTTGCCCTGGGTTGCTGCATGTCTCTGCAAATCCTGAGCAGAATAAGGTTAAATACAGGTAATAGTTCATCCTTTTTCAATGTGATGAAGACATCTGCTTCTACCTGCTTTGTGTTCCTCTGCTGTTCTCTTGCCAAACCTTTCTGGCAGCATGGAAACTCTCTGCTCCTGATCCTCTCTTTGGACAATTCACATTGAACCAGTTGGTCCTGCCCCTTGTGACTCCATCTTAAGCTCACAGATGGATGTATAGAAGTTAATGAAATTCTTGGTAGGAATAAACTCTAGTTATAAGCTTGTGGTTAAAACAGCTTTCTTTTGGGAAATAATGTTTTGATGAAAACCAGAGGGGTTTTTGCCTCATGAGATGCTACCGATTTTAATGAAATTACTCCCCTCCAGAAAACTTCTGAAAGTAAAATTTGATCTGCTTCGGAAATGTCAAAACAAAAGGTTTAATATCAAAAGATTTTAATTTCTTTTCATTTATATTAGTTTAAATATTCCTATATTATCTTGAGATCTGTCATAAATATTACTTAATAGGCTTTGTTAAGAATGTGTCAAGTTACAGTGTGAAATACAGCCAGACATAACATGACATTTATCTATTTTCTAACCTTTTAAAATAAGTTTTAAGTACAGTTACTACTGAGTAGTGTTACCTTTCCAGTTCAACCTCTAAGTCTTTCAGAGTATTTCTCATTTAATCAAGACAAAAGCAAGCACCGAAAGTATTACCCAGGGAAACAGCTCTTTTCAATAACCCAGTGTTAACTTGGAATAATTCTTTTAATAGATATAAAATGATATTATTTTATGAAAACTGTTGGAATTTTAGACATTTTTCACTCAGCAAAAGATTTCAGGATTTCAGCTATTCCTCCTAATTCAGAAAGAGAACAAGTCTTCAAGTGTTAGTGTTTCCAATGAGCCCAAAATTCTCACAAACTCTAATAACCATCAATTTTCTTCTTCTCAGATTGGTTATGTGTGTATCTGACATCTGAAAAGTTCCACAGTTACCTTTGCAAATAGGATCTGGAGACTTTAGGTAGGCAAGATCACATTTACATACAGAGCAGACAGGTTTTTAAGGGGCACATCATCAGGCACTTCATCTTCATGAAAAACAGACAAGCTCAGTCATACACAGAAGAGAGGGCAGGAAGAGCAGGGCTTGATTCAGAGATATCCTGTTAAACTGTTAACAAGATAAATCAAGGACATTCTGGACTTCTGTATGGGTGCACTTAGATGTGTGTATATAAAGTCTCTATACAAAAGGTAGCTATGAAATTATATATAGAGTGTTTTCCCTTTCATGTGGCTCATCCTAATTCTAAACATAAAATAAGTCTTTAAATAAATGACAAAATAAATATATAGTAACTTGACCACTACTGCAAGCAATTTTAGTCTATGTTTATAAAGACAAAATATAACTCATGCTTCTGACGCTTGTTTTTAAAGCTTCTGTATTACTCTAAAGAGGTCAAGGTATTGGTGGTGGTTGAAAGCAAATCAATGTCTCTTACTTACTGTCTGTATTTCCATTGCATTTTTAAGTGTGTGAGAAGACATGTGAAGTTTTCTGGGGATTTATCTGCCCAGCTTTTGTTGAATACAACTAATCGATTCTAAGGATCTGGGGAATAGCACTTTAAGCACAGTTTTTGCGGAGCTCATGATATTTACTGCTTAAGATTGCGGTCTTAAACCTATTCAGTGCAGGGAAAAAAAGCAATACTCCCCCGTGCTGTTTGCAGGCAGGTAAATACAAATACATTCCCCCTTAATGGAATTTTCCAGCTCAGTGGGATCCTGGCTGAAGATTTTGGAATAATTTTGCAGCTTTGTATAGATAATAACTGGGGACAGTATCTCATAGTATCCCAAAGTAGTGAGAGGAAGGGAAGGGATGCAGGATGCATTAAATTTAATTACACAATTTATTCAACCGGTAATTTTTTTCAGTAGAAAGACAATTATCAGAAAATGTTAAGTTGTTGAACTCAAAAGCTTTCATGTGAACGGACTAATTTTAAACACTTTTTTAGGCAAAGATTTCTCTGTTTCAGGGTGGATTTCTAAGCAGCACACTGAAGGATTTTGTTCTTTTCCAAGGAAAGTCAATAGCCCAGTGCTCTGGCTACTACCCCAGCATGTGTGACATCAGGTTCAGCTCTCCGTTCTTACACATTTTTTTATATTAATTCCAAAGTAACAAAAAGTATGGCACTTACTTAAACTCTTTCTGTGGTGAACAGATTCAGCCATCTGACCCGGACACGACCTGGATTCGCGATCGTACTGAGTGAGCCCCTACCCGTAGGCCAGTACTTATATGTGCTCTGGGTTTTCCTAAGGTAACATTCATATAGTCTTTATTTTAACTAAAAACTGACCCTAAAGTATTAATGTGGTAGAGGAAGCATTTCTTCTCAAGATCTGAAATTTCTTTCAGAAGGTAGCTAAGAGTCAAGTGAAATGCTGGCGAGGATACATACCCACCAAGCACGAGCAAATACAGAAGACAGAGATAGCTTTGAAATTTTTCCAAGGAACAAGTAAAAATATTGTTTTCCTCCTTTCTTCTCCCTTATATGACAACCAACTGTGGTTAATAATGACAAATAAAATGTAAAAACTTCTGTGACTTGCCTAGGGCTGGAAAACAGGTCAGTAATTCAACTTCTATAAGAATGCAATGTTTATGGTTCCCCGTTGGCTCTTTGCCTCCCTAGATTATGTTATTTGTTTCCCTTGTATGCTGAAAACATCCTAAAATATAAAGAGGAACTTTTAAGAACCACATCTGTTTACGTAATGACAAAAATGGGATTGTCTGGAATAATTTCAAAATGACTAACTGAGCAACAGATGAAAATTATCTCCTAATTTTGTTGATAGAGCATGATAGTTCAGAAATATACCTTCAGCAATGAAAGCACTGTTGCTTGAAAAAGGAAAATGTAAGCATTTTTGCAAGGTTAAAGTTAGGCAGTTTAAAGCACATAAAAAAGCAACAGCATCTAATTTACACCTGATTTACATACAAACAAAGTGTTACATGCATTACTATTTTTTTTTGCATATTTAGAAATATGTTCTAGTAATTTTACTTGGAAATTTAGTTTGAGCAAGGAAATATTGCACTAATATCTGGTATTTATATACTTTTCAGTGCAGCTACTCCCATTTTTTGAAAAACAGTCATTATCACAGCTTGAATGCAACAGGAAAATAAAAGCCTAATTCATGAAAATATACTTGCACGCTTTTCCAGATGCTTACATCAAAGCCAGGCTCATGCGTAAGACCCTCTTTGGAGCAGATCTTTTCTATGCATAGTGCAGGATGCAGATTTCTGGGAGAAAGAGAAGTCGAGAAAGAGAAGCCCAGCAAAATGGAAGTGATAAATAAACAAACTTCTACAGACATGGCCCTGACTTGGTTTTGCTGCTAACTGTATTCAGGAGCTGATTGCTCCTGCTTTTCCTCTGAATTTAATGAGAAGCACCTTGTTCTAATGAACCTATTTACCCCCTTATTACAGTGCTCTTCCTGCAGCACAAGGAGGCCAGGATGGCTGGGATTCGCCTGTTCTGCCGTTTCGCTGCAGTCCTTTGCCAGCATCCCAGCTGCTGAAATCTGCAGCAGCGAAGTCTCTCACTGCTCTGAAGTTATCCAGCCCTATGTAACTTTGTCCTGGATGTATGCCTGACATTTGCACAGCCGCTCTGTCTCAGGTGTTGCTCGGAATCAGATCACACCTGCCATACAGAGTGTATTAAGTCCATTTGCTATACTAACCTTGATATCCCTCTCCCATTAGCCTTGCCTGACATATATATGAGAGAGTGTGTGTGTAAACATGCTATAAACCCTAGGGGATTAGAACTAACAATTTATGTATTTTGATATATTATGACACCAAGGAAGTGGAGCTTAAGGACTAAAGATGCTGATCCATCATTGCTAAAAAATAATATTCCAACCCTTCTTCCCTCAGAGCTGACCTTCTCCTCACCTTCTGAGCATTTGTCTCTCACTTGCTTATTTTTGTGCAGATGTCTTCCATGATTTAATAGCTTTGACAGAAGAATATGTGTAGCATTTATTATTGATGTGTCTTGGAAATGCAGATCAGCATGCCCAGAGCAGAAGTAGTTTGTTTACTACTTAATGGCAAAGTGGTTGAATCCTAAAAAGGGCACTGATGTTATTATTTAAAGACAAGAAGAAAGCAGGCAGCAAAGAGAAACTACTTATTCAAAATTCCACACTGTCTGCAAGATAGTAATAGCCTTCTGCCATGGTAGAGAAATAGAGGTAATTAATTTCTTTAAACTCCAGTTAGAAACAGCATCCATTTCTTTCCATTCCTGCCACTGTTTAATACCACAAGGCAATATCTGAGCAGGGAGAGTGGCAAGTCCTGGGACAATTTCCCAGGAAAGGTGGTGTAATTGCTGTGATGAAGTTCTGAAGAAGCAAAACAAATGTCTGTGGTAGCAAAATGCCAACCCACTCTGAGTCCACATTGGTTAATGTAAAGGTTCCTCAGCTTTGCGTAAAAGGATCTGACTTTCCTGGAGAAAAAAAGAAAAAAAATTAATTTTGCAGCACATATAGAGATGAGGAAATGTGAGAGCTTTTTGGAAACTAAATCCTGGCAAACACTTTCCCTGCAAAATCTATTGGTTCCTTATTGCAGAAAACACTCTTAGGAACAGTGCCTCAATTTCATATAATCCTATAAATAAAGACCATTACTGTTCAGTGAATTTCTCCCTCTGGTGGAGACAATGTGATAAACAGAAGATAATATTTCTGTCAGAAGATAATCTTTCTATAGCCATAAAGCTGAGGCCTGGAAAATCCCATTGCTCAGACACGACTTTCTCTGAATGAGCTACCCCATGTGGTGCTGTACGTTTCGTGACTCGGGGGCAGAGAGTTCTGCAGCCTCTGTGTGAGAAAACATGGCCAATATTTGCTTTCCTAACCATCTCCAGGAATGTAGGTCTCACTTTCCCACCCTTACAATGCCAAAAAAAGAGAATGTCTGTCTTCTCAGAAAAAAAAACCCAAACAGGAACAATGCCACGCTTTCTTCAAGTTTTCTTTAATTTTGTTTGAACAAAGTGATATTTAACTTTTGGGGCACAGCTTCAATTCTACCACCCTGTGACTATTTAAACCGCAAGAAGCAGCAATGCATGGGCTGATCACAGAATCACAGAATCACAAGGGTTGGAAGGGACCTCGGGAGATCACCCAGTCCAACCCCCCTGCTAAAGCAGGTTCTCCTAGAGCATGTTACACAGGACTTTGTCCAGGCGGGCTTTGAATGTCTCCAGAGAAGGAGACTCCACAACCTCCCTGGGCAGCCTGTGCCGGTGCTCTGTCACCCTCAAAGTAAAGAAGTTTTTCCTCATATTCAACTGAAACCTCTTATGTTTCAGTTTGTACCCATTGCCCCTTGTCCTGTCTCTGAGCACCACTGCAAAGAGTCTGGCTCCATCCTCGTGACTTCCATCCTTAAGATATTTGTATGTATTGATGAGGTCCCCTCTCAGTCTTCTCTTCTTCAGGCTGAACAAGCCCAACTCTCTCAGCCTTTCCTCACAGGGGGGATGCTCCAGTCCCTTTATCATCCTAGTTGTTCTCCTCTGGACTCTTTCTAGGAGTTCCTCATCTTTCTTGAACCGGAGAGCCCAGAACTGGACACAGTACTCCAGGTGGGGTATCACTAGGGCAGAGTAGAGGGGGAGGAGAACCTCCCTCGACCTGCTGGCCACACTCCTCTTAATGCACCCCAGGATACCACTGGCCTTCTTGGCAATGAGGGCACAAATCACAAAAGATGGTAATCTGAAAAGGGTGGCACAAAGGCAACCATGCCTTCAAGTCCAGTTAGCACCAGGAACCACTTGCTTCTTCAGGACCGTGGTTTTTTACATGGAGCAAAGGTCTGCTCTGCTACCCTTTGTGGGATGTGTTTCAAAGTTGTCGATTACTTGGCAGGATACATAGCTGCTATTTGGGTCATTTAGCAGACGGCTCATCATCCAGTATTTCAAAATGGAGCCATTTTGCAGGAGGCATTTGTGAAATAACACATTTGTGCAATCAGAAGGAAATGGGGCTCATTTCAGACATCCCCACAATTCTCCATACGGCACTCATCAGCAAAGTATCAGCACAACTTGCAGCCTCCGAGGCCACTGGGCAGGCATGTAGGTTCTCCTGGTGAGGTAGGCCAGAGGACGTGCTACAACATCGCAGATGCCTTTGGCCAGATACGTTTATCTGCATGTGCCCAGACGTTGATGTTTCACAGGGGTGAAGGTTTTACTGCACATGCACAGATTGAGCAACCTTACAGCACATGCTGCCGGCGGAGGATTTGCTTTGCTGGTGATATCTGTCTCCCACCAAGCAAGGAGCAGGGGTTTTCAGGACTGACATTCTGGATATTGGTGCATTTTTTCTATGTGTCCCTAAGTGACACATCCAGTGCATGTCCCTAGAAATAGCAGGGCTCTGAAGTAATTTCTTGACCGATTTAAAATGGCTTGTCATATAAAACCTCAAAAATAAATGACAGAGCTACCAATTGACATTACAAATATTTAACTCCTGCCCCCCAAATTATGCCTAATTATAGAAGCAAGGAGAAGGAAAAAGAAGAAAAAATAAAGATTACAGTCTGGTAATAAAAATATTCCAGCATTTTTTCGGAAGTGGCATCAGAAAGGACAGGAAATAAGGATATTATTTACACACTTTGGCCCTCTGAATTTTCTATCTATGTGAGTCTAAGTAATCAACTCTCACAACATTCATAAAATCTCTCAGAATGAATTTCAGCCTCGTGAATTCATACTGTGAGAAAAGCGCCATAAACAAGCTCCCAGAACAATGATTTGTTTCCACAGAGGGCCAGACCATGGGGAGATGTCATAAAATGAGATGAAGACAGGGCCCGAACTCTAACAGACAGATAATTCTCCCAAATTGGCTCTCTGTGCCATCAAACAATAACTTCAGATGTTGTTTAAATATGACAGTATTGATCTGGCCAGTGCTAATCCCCCAAATCCCTTCTACAGTTGCATATTTCTTGACAGCTTAGAGGCTCCAAGTCATTTCTCAGCAAGGGAGACTCAGCAAATGACTGTTTCATTGCAGCAAAGTGAAAGATAGTGAATTATTCATGGCTTAGTTTATCTGAAGCCAGCATGGCTGTGGCAGTCACAGAGTGCCTGTCCTGCCACCCATGCCTTCCCTTTCACCCGTGTGCCTCTTCCCCAGCACCAGGCTAATAGCCCAGTCCCTGCCACAGCAGCTTTGGGGGATGTTTTCATAGCTTACCAGTAAACCTTGTGAGAGGAGTGTACCTTAATGTGTAAGGGAAGGTACAGAAAGTTGGGTCTGAGGTTCACCCACTCCTGCCCAGCTCGGAGGGCGCTCTGAAGCCTCCATAAAGGACCAAGGGTCTTCGCACACTGCTGCACGCAGAGCAAAGACAGCCTTGGGAGAGGGAGTGTGACAAGAAGCCCAGATTAATGCTCTATAACCTTTCACGTGCAGGAAAAGTAGCAGTGCAGGCTCAAACTGAGAAAACCCTTATCCTCCCTCCATGACTGACTGGCTTCCTGATACACAGGTTTTGTCCTTATTTAGTCCTGGAGGTTGGTGCCTTCTTTGCTTGCAAAGCTTTTCATTGTCTGACCAGAAAATGTATAAAAAAACATGTTGCATTCTGACTTCCTAGAAAACAAAGATTATTTCTGATACCTATTTAGCAACACACTGTCTCAGGGCACATAGCATTTCACTGGGACAGTTGTACACACCATCTCCTTTTCCTTCTTCAATGCTCTCCAAGTTTTGTAAGCTGAACGAGCACATGGGTGCTGTTGAGGGAGGAGGCACTGACTGCCTGCTCCCTGGCACCCCAGGCAGTGAAGATGAGTGTGCCCAGACCCAAGTAACAGATTGAGTCCACCAGGATCGTTCCAGCTGACCATCCTGAGAGCATTCTCATTTTTTCCTACCATTAGAGGACCAGGGATGGAAATCGAGTCAAGTGTTGGTATCCGAGTGTTTGAAGGCTGTTAATACATTGAATACAGTTGCATATTTTAGTCTGGATTCAGTAAGAAAATGAATTTGTCACTGATTGTCTATTCCCACCATAGCAATATTGAATTCATTGAATTCAATCACATTTCAAAGTCTGATTAAAAGTAATTGAGATCTCACAGGTTTGAGAGAATTAGCAGCTGGACATAAGAAAGTCAAGTTATTGGTCCCACTGAAGGAGAAAGCACGTGGCCTTTGTTGCCCATTTTGCTGTCCACGAGCGCGTTGCCTCCTGACAGATCAGCTTGGACAAAGCTGCAGCATGCAGCCAGCCCGTGGAGGTTATTCCTGACAGGATTAATGGGAAGAGCTGGTGTTACCATCACGTGAATGGGGAATAGGGGGGGGAAAGGACAAAGATCTATTGGAGTGCAACTTTTATTGGGCATGGAGTTTGGAATATCACAGGTTTGAGGTTTGTTAATTATTACTTTTATGAGGGGAAATAATCTTTTGCATGCTCCTGGAAAGCTGTTAATGAGATGTTCAAACTACTACATTAAGCAAATCCATAGTGTTGCAATTCTGTAGTTAAAGATGAATCATCTTAGTTTGTCATCCAGGTAGTTGTAAACAACAAAAACCTGTTTTCGTGACTTTTACTTCGAGGTGGGTCGTTTGTACTTCTGCTGTATTTTATAGGAACTTTTTATAAAGAATCCTGTTTGCTTACATGACAACTTGGAATGATCTGAAGTGCTCAATCTTTTATTCAAGGAGCTTTTCACCTTCATGTGGTGTCCAGTAATTACTGGAAGGAGAAGAGATTTTAAAATCGGGTTTTAGAAGTCATTCTTTTTTTTTCTGATTCAGCAGGCACAGGATTTCATATTCACTTCATGGGATATCTGTAGATTTGTTGAGACTGGTTGCTCTGAAGTGGTTGCACAATCAGATTATTTTAATAAGACAGCTAGGGATCTTCCAATGAATTTGTATCGCCCACGCCGCAGAAAATCAAAGCTTTCCTAAGAATATTTACCCCAATTCCTTTGAATTGTTTAAGTGCATTTCAATGGCCTTTCATTCCATTTAGCCTCCCTCTATTATCAGTGTGTTAAGCTCTCTTCAAATACAGCACTTAACCTCTTTTGAATAGGTTTTAACTGGTCCCCTTCAAGAAAATCAACATTGACCTTCTCCTGTAGTGACCACTGTAAGTGGGAGTGGGTTTCATTCAGCTCATTTTTGTTGTTCGTTGTAAAAGCCAGGCTGAATAAGTTAGAGTGCAGGTTACAGAGGGAATATATTGTGTAAGAATTCAAACACAGAAAGCCACTCAAACGGTATGCTCTGCAAAATGACAGCTAGTTCTGAAGCTTTTATTCCATACACAAACTTACAATATTTAAATATAGCATGTCCTGGTTTTGGCTGGGATAGAGTTAATTTTCTTCATAGCAAGACCAAACTGTTATCTCTGAACTAGAGGTGGGTGGGAAAGACATAGTCCGTCTTACAAATAAGCAATGTCTGCTGAATATTTATCTCCCAAATATTGCCCAGCTTTCAGACCTGTTCCTATGTGAAGTCTCAAAAAGAAGGTCAAAGTGAATTCTAGAGCTAAAGCACATACCTTGTTTTTGGGAAATGCAGGCTTGGTTCCTTCTTTGTTATTTTGCCCAAGTGCCACAAAGGTGACACAAACACCATCTTCTGATGTGAGATGTGACACAACTGACAAACTGGAGAGCACAAATCTTCACACGTTTTTGGCTGTGATCATGGTCGGACAACAGGCCATGTGAGTTAGCAAGGCTCTATTGCCAAGCATTGGTTAACTGATATGGAAAAAGTAGGAGATGGACAATAACTTCAGCTGACAACATAATTCAGTCGCTCCTGCTGGGTATGTTCTCTATGGCTCTTCATTCTGATAGCAAGAAGAAAATGTTTAAATAAAAAAGAATGCCAGCACAAATGAAGCCACATCGGTAGCTTGGTTGCTGCAAGAAGGTAGAAAGGAGCTGGCAGCTCACATGAGGAATCCTGCACAACTGCAGCGACTGCCATCTTCACTCTGTGGAAAAACAAAGAGGATCAAAAATGAAGGTCATCAGTTTGATATCTTCCAGCAAAGCTAATTTCCTAGAAAAATGTCAATCTTGTTGCCTTGGTGAACCGTCCAGTGTATTAAATTTCATAAATCCTTTATCATTTCAAATCTTTGCAATATGCCGCTTGCTCAGCCACCTACCAGCAAGATTTAGTTTCTCTGAATATTTTTCAAAAGCTCTGCTACAGCTGCCAGGTGTGTTTTGCACTGAAACATAATTACACATTGTCACAAGTCCTGTGAAGAAGTCTGGGATTCATCTGCATTGCCCATGCCCTTGCTACAGGGCAGAAGTCTCTCTTCCTCTCAGAGCCCTGTGTTACTAGATCCCAAGACAAGAATTTGAGTGAGCATGTTAAGCCAAAAGCAATAAAAGTAGTTCTTTATTAAATCCAAGAAGGCAATACTGTACAAAAAGCTCTACAGAGATATAGCTGTCCAGAAAAAAATGAAGCAAAGAATTTACCTAGCACTTGGACTGACATTGTAGATCTATATCCTTCAGCCTATAGATTGGCAGGTCCTTTGCAGGCTTCCTTCAACACGTCTGGTCCTCATGTATCCTTTACCATAGACTTGTTTTCACAGAAAGCAATCTCGCCTTCCAAGATTCTTTTCTCTTCTTATGTGGGCACTCCTCTAGACATCTATTCCAGGACATCACTCCTCCGAGGGCTTGACTTATCTCGGTTCAGCATAAATTTATTTGTATCCTGCAACAGACACATAGGCTTGCAAAGGGACCTCAAAATCTGGCTTAGTCTCTCCCACCAACCTACAGCATAGCCAGGAATAGCTATCAGGAATAACTGGAACATTTAACTATTCTTCAAAACCGCCAGTGCTGAAGAATCCCAAATGTCCCTTGACATTGGCTAGAGCTTGACTTTCCTTAGTCAGATTTTTTTTTCTCAATATCTCAGTTAAATCTTTTTGGCTTCAGAATTAAGTTCCATGGAGAAACACAGATCACTGCCCATGTAAAGACAACCATTCATGCAGTGGCAGGCTTATCAGACTTTGCCTATCACATTCTTTTTGTAGAAGCAGCAAATCAATTTCTTTCAACTTTATATTGTAGCTTGTCTTTCCCAAAACTCTATCATTTTCATAGCCTTTAGCTGTAATTATTGTAATTTAGGAACTGCTCCCTGGTAATCACCCCCAATGTATTAATACAGGGCAGTTATACACACTCAATTAAAATTTTAATAACATTTCAGAAAACCTTCTGTGGACAGCAGTATCAGAGTAGAAAAGGTTGTAATTTCAGCCATGGAAATTTTAAAAATGGTTTATGAATCTACTTTCATGTCTAAATACTAGCTATGGTATGGTATGAATTTGATATATAGCTAACAAGGGATTCGGAGCTTAACTATGCTTTCTGAAACAGAAAAGGTCTGGGGAAAGCATAGATTTGATCTCCTCGTGCTGAAATGACAATTTGACCAATCAACTGATTTATCCTGTAAGTACATAGATAACACTGTTCGCTGGCACAGTCTACTCAGAGATCATAGGATGGAGCGGGACAGAGGTGTCTACCCTCCTGTTCATCCTTTCCCTGGGCAGAAAGTGGACGTAGCAGTGAGGATTTGGCCGTGTCCCCATTTTCATCTGTGATGCAAACGAACAGAGCTTCCATCAATATCTGTATCCAGGCACCACACTCCAGAGAAGCAAGAACTATCTCAAGATACCTGGGGCCTTAATAAAAGCACTGGCAAATTTTTCTATTCTTTTACAAATCTTATTTGATTCCCAAGAGCCTGTCCAACTTCAGAATAAATTAAAAAAACAAACAATCCAACAAAATACACCCCCAAAAAGTTGAAGAACAACACCAGCCTTCTTTAGAGCTGAAAACATTTGCAAATTCCTGCATAGGTCTGTTATAAAAATCTTTAGGCAAAACATCTTTCCTGGAGCAGTGCTGCCTCAGTCTTTGATTGTACTCTACTGAACTTTCCATGTATTCAGTTCCCCTGAGGACTGAATTTCTCCAGGATGAATAGCAGAAAAAAATATGTGTGTGTTCCCTGAGTATCTTCAGATGAAAATAAAATGTGCATTAAGTTGCAGCTGAAATAATTATTTTAAAAACAAAACCAAAGCTTGACACTGGCAAAAACTGCAGAAAGTTCAGCCAATGACTCAGCCCTGATGAGCAGGGCTGGGAGGGATCGTGCTGGGGGCCGCGGTCCAGCTCGCTGACGTGCTAGGGACTGAGTGCATCGCTGCTGCTGGAATTACACCGGAGCAAGCCTTGGGCAAGTGAAGGAGAAATTAATTGCTATGGAGCAGACTGCCCTGAATCACTCTGGTTTAAACAGGCTGTAAATCTGGCCAGCTGAGGCCTCCCTGGTGCACACAACGATTGCTTGCACCTGGGGCAGAAAGCCCAAGACAGAGATGCTTGTGGTGCAGAGAGGAACATGGTTGTTAACAGGTTTTAGGGTACCCTTTCCATCCTGGAAGGCACTGTGTGATTTAAAAAGCATTGGGTCAATTTTAAGAAAGGAAATTGTATTTAAAAAAAAAGTTAAACATTCCAGACAGCAAGTTGTTTTGGAATATATCTGTTAATTGTGTAACTACTGTGAAATGGGTATTTCCAGATGAGACAGTGCCCTACAGCCAACACAATGAGTCTGTTTATAGTGCAATAGTGTTTTCAGGAAATATTAGCTGGGCTGCTGCTGTGAAGTTTAGACTTTTTTATCAGCAACTAGTTTTCTCCCTGTAGTTGTTGTTGTGCCAAATTGCGGTGCTGAATCTGAAAAAAATTCTCCTGGCACTGCATGTATGAATTGGAAAATCAAGGCTTCCAGTCTCGGTAATTTCTTGATCAATCTGTGGTACTTCTGGCAGAATGAAAACAGTGTATCATAAAGCCGTGGTGATTCAGAGTCAGGACAAAGAGAGCACAATTTCTTTTTCAAGTACAACACCCCCAGATTTACCCATGCAACACAGGGCAGGTTATTGCCTGTATTGCTAATAAACATTGCCCTATCACAAAGATTAATACCTACCATTAGAGCTAAATCATACACTGTGTCTCACTGGAAGTGTAATTGCATTAATCTGGCTACTCTGGACATGCAGACTGACAATTATCCAGGGATCATTGTTTTAAAAGTTGGTACAAGTATGATTTTGTTTGATTCATACAGAAATATGTATTTTCTTTCTCACTAGAAACAAGAGCAAAAGAGTTTTTTTCATATTTTCTAATTTTAGAGATTTAGAAAACAAACAGTGGGAACTAAAAGCTATCTGTCAGCTCTGTCTCAAATCCAGCAGGAGCAGTCTTTTTTTCAAGTCAATAGCTCAACACAGAGGATGTTTTCTTAGCCCTGTTCAATTCCCATGTCTTCCTGAGACAGTCTGACCCAGTACCTCCTGCTCCCACAGCCTGTGAAATATTCCTTAATGAGCCTTTTCGACTCTAAACTACTGAAGCCTTCCCATTTTCCATAGACTATTGCAACATTACTTATAGCAGGAGCAGGTGCTCTCAAGAACATCTCCCTGTCGAGCAGACATCTTCTTTCCTTGACTACATAAGCAAAAGCACTTTTGAAAGGAAAAAAACAACCCTCTCTTTAAAGTAATAGTTTAGAGAACAACCCATCTTGTTTAGATCACCAAAATGGATATACAAAGCCCAGTTTGCCCCAAAATAAACCAAAACATTTTACATCTTCTTTTCTGTTCCAGAAAGAAGAAAAACAAACTTTGGGGCAATAGAGGTGGACTTCTTGGCAGGTCTAGTTCATTGTAATGGACCCATTCCTGGGTGCCTAAGGCCACACATCCCCGCTTTACTGTCACATCCCTACAGAAGGTTCATCTGCTTTTTCCACAGCCTTCAGTCAGGCTGTTATTTTGTTCTTCTAAAGCTGAAAATTTGGGCCATAGAAGTGTTGTTTCATGGTTCTTCAGACCTGAACACAACCAGACTCTTCCCCTGTTCAGGAACATTAGAGGTGTTTTTCCCTTTTTTATTTGATAGCAAATAGACTTTTGGCCTTAGAGCTAACTTTTCCTAGCCCAGGTCTTCCTTAGCTAGGCAATATTAGCATATAGTGACAACTGTATTAGCAGCAAAGTAAACTTGGTATTTCTTAAATGAAATATCTTCTTTTTAAATTTTTCCCCAAAGGCACAAGAGTTGCTGGTGTAGAAATATTTGAAGTAGTTTGTCCTAGGAAAATGGAAATGGAAATTATTCAATGTCTTCATAAACCCAAGACTGCAGTGGAGTCATTCACAACTTCTCAGCAAACCTCCCACCCAGAGCTTAGGACTGTGAATTAATTTCAGATTGCTGCTGAATGTGAGAATACAGCTAGGAAGGGCGATGCAGAAAGGGCTGGAGGTTGGGGCCCAGGTTTAATGCAGGCAAGTGTTTAGTTCAGTTATTACACTCACAAAATAGCCAAAATAACACCCCATTTTCCACAAAACCTGATTTAGCTGATTGCAGAGGCAAATGACTACACTGGGCTGCTCAAAATGTTTTAAAAAGCACAAGAAAAGAAAACTCACAGCTTTTGATGTTGAACCAAAACACTGTGGCATTTGCCAGTAAAACCTCCTCATGCTCCTCTCCCTGCCCAGCAGACAGGTGGTCGAGCTGGGTTATGGCATCTCATGCACGACAGTGCAAGGGATTCACACGTTTAGAATGTTAAGCCATGGAAGAAATTAGTTCAGATCCTGCTACCTCAGTGCAAGAAACAACTCCAAATAAACAAGACCAAACATTAAAGATAAGTATATAAAGATTACAAAGACCTTGTGATACTAAGCAGTGAACCCATGGCACATCCGGAGCAGCCAGGGTTTTCAGCAGAGATCACAGATGTACTTTCAGTGCCAGTAATGAAGAGAAACAGTGGGTTAAGGAATACAAATATATTAAGAAATTGTTTTGGATGTGTGAGTCAACAAGGCATAGAGTTTTAACCATGTATGATCTTCATGGGCTGACTCTGGGCTTTGTCTCTGAGGGGAAGAATAAGAAAGCACATAATTGCTTGTCCCGGTAGGAAAGCAAAGGAAAAAGAGCTGTAGCAGCAGCAGAGCTATAGGGGTCCCAAATGCATGAGCTACTGTGCATATACCTTCTCGGGGGGGAGCCTGCACAATCCTAGAGCATAAACAGCAACAGCTGTTGGTATCCTCAGCCTGCTCTGGGTGAGGGGGAAGTCTTTCTCATTCCTAGGAGAAATGGTGAAAAGTGTATATATCCCATATTTTTTCCCAGACATTTCCAAGTTTTTAATAGGCCACAGGGAAAAGAAAAACCAAACCAACAACCAAAACAACATAATTCTCTTTGGGCTTTTATAAAAACATGTATTTTACTAACCCCTCCAGACCTTTTGTAAAATTTTGAAGTGAAAAAAAAAAATTTGTAGAAAACAAACCCCAGTATTAATGACCATCAGTGCTTCCTAGAATTAACCACTGAAGTTCCAAACCACAAACCTATGAGTATCTAGTGAGAAGATACCACAGCGAAGAATTTAGTTTGAAGTCAAATTATAACAACATTCAATTTTAATAATTAATACTCTTGGGCTTGAGTATGCTAAATATGAGACAGAAATCCAGCCCAGGATAGCTGGATCCTGACTTTATGGCTGAGACCTTTCTGGACCAAACCCAGCAGTTCTCTGGTATTTTCCCCAAGAAGCCAGGCAGTATGTGGCACTGACAGCTGCCAGGGCTTCATCATCACCTTGCCCACATAACTTCAATATGGACCAAAGTCTGTGAAATTCATTCATGTTATTCCATCCACACTGCTGCCACCGTGTGCCCACGTTTTCCTCTTCGAATGTCTGTTTTGTGAAATCAATTTTAAAACTCTGTGTCCTGCTGCTTTCTGTGAATGCTTCCCCTTGGGCAATGCCCCTTGTGCTACTGACCTGGTGTCTCATTGAACAGGACAGCAATTATCCCCTGCAGCCTGTCCAGTACAAACAACCCCAAAAGGGAAAAACCCACGAAAGAGGATTGCTGAGTTGCCTGCAACTTTCTGAAAGGAGCCGCTGGCAGTGAGATTTTGTGAGGTCAGGCATGCCTTGGGTTCCACCTGGTGGCCAGGAGATCACCTGTGGTAGCCACTAGCTCCAAAGTGTCCACCTCGATGGTCACAAGGACTTGCACAAGCATCTGAAGACCACAGGTCATGTTCTGGTCATGAGGGTCTGAGAAGCACCAAGGAGGCGAGGGGAGGCACCAGGTCTGCCCTGCGGACTGCCTCGGCTTAGACGAGTGCACCTTGCTGCAGCCAGGAGCGGGGTCACAGTTTTCTCCAGTCAGTGCATGGTGTCCAGCTCCAGGAAAGAGACAAATGAGGGGCATTTGTACCTCCTCTGTCTTTTGGGCCTTTGTCATGGACTGTCTAGGGGAGATACTCTGTCTTTGGAGACTTCCCCTTGCTGCTGGGGATCCCCTTACAAGCCTGGGGATCAATCTCTGCAGAGCACTCAGCACCCCAACACAGTGACACTCAGTGGCTGCAACAGAGACGTGTGCCCACTCCTGAGTATGCTCTCAACTTCTTCTGCCAAAATGGGTATGCGGAGGCTCTGATCTCTGACAAATCACAGCATGTTCTTGGGCCGAACAGTAGCTGCCCTCAGAACGAACCAGTACATCTTCCAGACACAGCAGTGGCTTCTCTGCTGGGTACTTGCCCATCAGATCATTCCCAACAGGACAATTAGCTGCAGTGACTGGCCCCAAGGAGGGATGTGTGCTGTTCATTAATCAAAGAAGTGTTCAATTTTGTTAATGCATTTGCACTCCCCCCCCCCCCCCCACACAACCACCCCAAAAA
>NW_009258274.1:422561-490260 GCF_000687185.1 Egretta garzetta | reverse complement strand
TAGAACCCAGCAAATTATTGCCATGGGAAGAGTCACCCTTGGGCAACTCTTGGCGGGATACTTCTGCAGGAGCTTCCTGTCAAAGAAAAACAGCCACCAGATGTCATTGTAGGATAAATTGTTTTAAAAATTGCTTTTCGAAGAGCACAAAACAAGCTCAGATTATTTCACTGCTTCTCCAGCAACTTCATGCAGGGCATTATTGGGCCTTTATGTCCTGTTTTCCTTCACTCATAATGACAGGAACTGGGGAACTTGGATCACTTATAGGCTAGATTCTGCAGTAAGTTAAGTTCAGATCAACTCGCCACATGCTGTACTTCATTTGAACTCTACTGCTTCCTTGTCAATATAACCTTTTGTAATTTATATTTTTCCACTTGTATCAGTCGATCTATTAAATGTCACCCCTGTGTATAGACATTTTGTTTCATATCTTGATACTGCCGTATTTTCAGCACTACTGGAACCGTCAGAAAAATCTACACTGGTGAAAATCAACAAATTACATATAACACCAGTCACTTATTCAATAACAAAAGGGCAGCTCTGTCGGTGTCTCCCCAGTGCTACCTGCAAAACTTCTTTCCTTCCTCTGGCCTGGAATTTGGGAGAGGAACCCCAAAAGGGGACCTCATGTTCATCCTATACAGAGCCTACTTTGACAAAATTCCTCATTCATCCCAGCAGAGCTTCCAGGGTCCCCTTGCTTCTATTTAATTGTCATAACATAACCAGAGCACACAAGAGGGGTCCAGTGATAACTCCTGCTCCATCCCTGGTAAGGTGTCCTTCCCAAACAGCTAACGATCCTTCCCAAATAGCTCCAACCATGTCCCACAGAATCAGAGATGAGGGACACATACCGGATCTCCATCCATCATGTCCATCTTGTGGTACACTGCCATAAAGCAGCCCTGAGCGGCTGATGGACTCCAGTCCCTTTGGCCCACAGCCTCACGCCTGAGCTTATGCTCCTTTCTGCTGGCTCCAACCAGAAGGACAGCAGGGCTGAGATAAAAATCAGCTTTCTGCACGTGGGGCACCACTGCTCACATCCCAGAGCTCCTCCGTCAAAACCTGTTCTGCTGCACGCTGTTTCTAGGCTATGGTTTCCCCAGTAACACAGAAACCTGTTTTATTGTACGAAGTAAATGAGGATACTTAATTATAAAATACAAGTGGGGAGCTTCTCTGCTTTGTAAGAGCTTGCTTTATTGGCTTTGCTGGACGTATTCCTGCTCCAAATGGGAGTTTGAATTAGTGACCACCAGAGGCCCTTTGCAGCCAACATTTCTCTGGTTCTACCGTTTTTCTGTCTGCTCCTCTCTTTGGTCAAGGGAAGGATCTGGGAAGCTAGAAATATTATTTTTTGGCAAAGAATGAAAATTTTACTATTCAGGATTTTATGCACAGTATTTTGGATTCTTATGCAGGTTGAAACCTATTAACAAGCAGGGCGTCAGAGGTAGCAATTATCAATATTCATATCCAGTTATGTAAGCGAATGGGAAAGTTGTCCTGAAGATGTGTCTGGCTATCACACCCAACAATTTTCTCTGTGTGCCAGAGGGGGGGAGAAGAGGGAAGAGGATTTTTATAATGGTAGTGCAGCCACATGAAGAGAACAAAGGAACAGTAAATAATTTGATTCCTTATTGAAAAAAAAAACATATTGACATTGCTCTTTGAGCTATTCTTATGCCTGAGTTTGGGGCTCAGGCCAGGTACAACATGTCCAGGAGGAGTTCTCTTAGGTGTCACTCAAACAAATGTCACTTAGGCTGCATGTCACAGTCTTTCCAGTTTGGTTTTCCCCCGCAAGACATAAACGTAGCACAGGGTTTTTCTCAGGCCAACCTGGCCTTTCCCAATAAATAAAAATGTTACAGAACACATCATTTTCTCTCCCAGAAGATCTCCCACAAACCCTGGGACAAGCCTGTGGTTTTCCATGAATCACATTCTCACTTAGTGTATACAGAATTCAGCAGAGCATTGCTGATATGAGCAGAGCATCTGCCAACTGAACTCCAAATCAAGACCTAATAGACACGTTGTACATGTGTTGATGTGTGTTGGTTCCTTTTGTCAGGAGGCAATATGTTATATACAAGTCTGTCTTGCTGACAGTTTCCTTGCAGCTCACCACATCTGCTAGGGATCTAGGATGAGGGAATTGCACCTTTTCTGAAATTTCACAGTTGGTAACATACCACAAGGATTAAAAATATGTCCTCTCCATTTGAACTATCTTAGATCTGGCCTGACATTCATATTTGCATGCTTAAGGAGGAACCACTTTAGAAATAAGCATTGAAATAAATGAGTAACACAGCTAAGATATACTTACACACAGAGTCAAAGAAAATTAGAGTTGCAAAATTAAACACTGTGAAGTTAGGGAAGATGGCCCTAAATCAGCTCTTTTGGCTCATACTGATATGCATAATCACAAATTGCACGATCATACCCTGTTTCTTCCTCTGTTTCATCAGCTCACAGGATGGATGTTTTCTCTCCATTTTTCAGTCTGTTGCCCTGTGTATTATTTATTGCAATGCATTACTGACTTGTTCAGACATGATTATTCCTTTTTTACCTGAGATCACATGGGGAAAGGACACCTAGAAATCAAACAACACTCTCCTTCTTCTCTACCTTCCCTCTAAAAGTGAATAACCTAAGAACTTCACTTCCCTGCTGTGAGTCTGCACTCTTTGATGTCTCTCAAAATTGTTTCATTATTCGCTTATCTGCATACGTCTCTGTCTGTACCCTGTCTCCTGGTTCAGACTGTAAATGTCTTGGGATAAAATACCCTTGTGCTTTGAACTTGCCCAAACCAAACAATTCTTCAGCAACATTAGATGCTTAGAGTTTTCTCTCCCAACAAGTATTTTGTCTTCCTCCTTCCAGGACGTTCTTGAGGCTTTCCAGTGAGCTCAGAGGATCATGGAGTTGTCACAGGATATTACGGTGACTGATGGTTTAGAAAACTCCAAGGCTGATCAGTTTTAATGGAGACCTGCTAAGGTACAGCAGGCATGGAGAGCCTGTATCATTCCGGCATCAAATAGAATTTCTCAAAGGACACCATTGCCAAGCTCAGAATTTGCAACCTTATAGACTGGTACTGTTTCCATCTTTTTCTGTCTCCGATTCCTGCAATCACGATGTTTATCCAAATGGGTTGCCCAAACTTGAAACAAAATAAAAAACAAACCCCCAGATCTCCCCCCAAATCCACCACCACAACAAAACCCCTATCCTCCCTGTGAATAAGGAGGGTTTGGGGAGCTGAGATAATAAGCAGCTGGGCTATCCTGTAGCTCCCATCTGTAGGGACACATCCACATAAAGTTGCTGTCACAAACTAACTGCCTGTGCTGACTCATTCACAGAATCGTGCAGGCCACAGACTGTAATTATCATGTCATAATTATCACTTCAATAGCACAAAGAGTGCACTCTTATCTGATACGATAAAATAGTTCAATTAATTTTAAACAGTGGGAAACACCAGTACATCCTTACAGCCTGGCCACAGAGACAAAGCAAGCTGTCAGAATGAGATTATTGATTTCATGTTCTTTTCTGGCTTTATTAATTTTCGTTCATGCATTACAGTCACCATTTTTCTTGCACTTAGGAGATTTTAATTCGGCATAATGCAGAAGAAAAAGAGGAAGATTAGATATAAATTCAGGAGAGAGACAGAGATAATGGAACGAGAGGTAAACTATGGGTAATATTTACAGTGGAGGTACTGGTAATTTCAGCAAGCAGGAATCTGTTCCCACTGGGAGCAAAAGGTGGAAAGGTGAAAAGAGGAGAGGAATTGCTTATTGCTGGCAGCGGTTGGGCTCCTGTTTCTCTTTACAAATCAAAGCAGATTGCTGCAAAATTAAAGCTTATATCTGAAGCAAGGGAATTCTACAATGGAATAGAACAAAAGTACCCTTTAATGATGATACTTCCAATTTTTCCAGCTCGATAGCTTTCATAAGCAGTTTCCTTTGGGCTTGTTCCTGCCGCGTGCTCCAGGGGCAAATGCTGTGTAGCATGTCAGAGTGATTCTCTGCAATGTTGCCTGATCAGTCAATGAGTTCTGTGCTTTTAAACAACATGGTGAACCTGGGAATCTCATAGGAAATCTAATGTACAAGGTTGTGGTAAACTAATTCTTTTAGTATCAGAAAACTTTCCAATGAGTGCATTGTGTTACCATGGTTGCAAGACATTTTGCTATTCCAGAACTATCACCTGTCAGCACCGCTCAAAAAACAATAGAAAAGTCTGAAATAAATAGTTCAGAAAGAAATTGGGGTTAAAGAGTTAAGATTAGGGATAAATTTAGGGTCAGTGATTCTCCTGTTTTCTAACGAGAAAAGCAGAAAAAGCCTTGTAGGAGGCAAGCTGTATTTAAGAACCACAGCAGCCAGAAGATCCCAGGTTATATCTGCAGTGCAGATCTTGCCAGCTCCAGGAGGGAAAAACCACGCAGCTGCGTCATGGTCTGCTCATGCCTGTGCCGCGCTGACACCGGGGCTGCCATCGCCTCCTTGGGCTCCAGGACTTCTGGCAGCATCGAAAGTGAGAAGTCATGGGCAGGTGGGAGAGGATTGCTATCTCCCCAGCCTCAGATGCTATGATGGGGGCTACCTAAGAGCGTAGGTAGCCTGTGTTACTGCAAAATCCCAGCTATGGCTGCTCTCCTCTGCTAGCCTGGAAGGCTAGACATCAAGGGTGGATGAAAAGCTTGTTTGTCGGGTAGGTATGAGATTTTAGATGTATGATCCAAGGAAATTTCTGTGGTGACTGCACCCAGCAAAGGACTTCCAACTGAGCATAGCCAAATTATATGAGGAACAAGGGTAAATCAGTTTTGCTTACAAAATCAGAAGTTAGGCTGTACCCTGGGTCTGCAGTTTCTTTTCTCAGGTATCTCAGAAGATGAGCCAAAATCATCTGAATGCCTGTGGCAAGCTCTGCTAATCAGGGTCTCAGCAGATCTTGGTAGAACAACTCCAGAAGCTCCAGCATTTCTTTCAGAGCATAATGAACTTTGCAGTGGCTCATCTTCCCTCAGCACCCTCACTCCTCACCCCAGTGCCTCACAATCTTTACTGCAATTATCCTCATAGCATACCTTAGGTGGGATAAAACCTTGTATTCACAGGCTTCTTCCTACCTACAGGTTGTAGAGCGAGAATACAGCAATTAGGCTCCTTAGATACCCTGGTTAAACATCTGAAGTTTTCTGGGACAGGAGCCAGGTCTGAATGACCTAACGGAGCTTACCTGAACTTCTGTGATACAGGGAATTTAACTGAATTTCCCAAAGCTCTAGCAGTTTACTATCATCTCTGTCGAGAGGTTTACCTAGAGATCTGGTGCTGTTCAAAAATACATAGATAAGGTATGCACTTCCTTTTGAAATCTGAACTAAACTTTGGGATGACGCAACCAACAAAGTAAAGAGGATTTATCTGAGATATCAGTCCCAACTCCTTCTGCTGAAGGGGAGTCATGTCCTGCAATATTACACATGTTGGCAGTAATTCCTCCTCACTCTTCCCTTGAGGAGGAAGCTGACAAACAGCAAGGCCAAGAGCTGCCTTCAGCTAGAACACAAGCATGTGGGTCAAGGCTGTCACGGATGCCTGCCAGGCATATAGCCAATGGCACTGAAATTCATCGTGGTTGACGCTCAGCTCACAAGAACTCTAGATTGTCAGAAAGTAAAAGTACCCTGGTGCTTTTCAGTTTGTGCTGGGACTTCTCCAAATTTAGACTATAAGACAACATCTAGTGAGATTCAGGAAAACAAATTATTCCCAAACCAGGTTAAGGATTCTGCCCTTTGGCCACCACAACAGCCAGGCTTTGCATCCAGTAGGTGGCTTCATGTGCAAACCCTTTCCTTGGAATACAAGCTCTGAAAAACTGAGCTCTGCCCTCTATCAGCTGACATTTTTTGTACAGTATATCCTGTACTAGAGGCAAAGAAAAGTGGTTATATTTTGTAACATTGCAAAATAGGGCTTTATGTAGCTCTTAAAGGCAAAAAGAGTCAGTAGTGTTCACCATTATCCAGATTGAAGTCAAATAGTTACCCCCAAAGGAATCCTACAAAGCCTTTGTAAACAGCAGGAAGAGGCAGATATTGACTGTATCCTTCTTTGACCAGCTAGAGAATCAGATAGGTGCTACAGAAAACTAGGGATACATATCCATATCAGAGGATGCTACAGCTGTCAGTCAATCAGACCATAGAGCAATTTTCCCTAACAAAGTTTCTGGGCAGTCAGAGAGGACCCAGATAGATCCCAGTTCTTCCTAGCATTCTCCACTGCATGACACTGCTTACAGGTACCTTTCATGGGGCGCGACACGTCTGGGACCAGTGACTTTCCTCATTTGTGGCCAGGCAATTACCAGTGAATATTGCTATGGGAACCCACGATGTAGGAAACTCAACACCACAGACTACTTCACCCCAGTTCTCTTCTTGTGCCAACTACTCACTCCAAGGGTAAGAGAAAGGGCAGCCTCCGTGGAGATGCTCCATTGTTAAAAGCAGGTACAAGGGAGCACTGATCGCTGCCCAGCAGGTTATGGCATTCAGTTCAGCCATAGTATCTTGTTCAGTGGATCTAACTCAACAATATTAGCTGGTTGTCCATATTCAGGAAGAAAGCAATACTGACTTCTGCTACTCTTTTGCCCCTTCTGGTCTACACAACGTAGAATACATCACTCTCCATGTAGATCTCACACACCGTGTGGTACCTGATTATCTCATACTCTGTAAAGTGGGCAATTCTTGCTGCAAGTTTTGATTACTGAAATTGCTGCCTTCTCAAAGATGACATCAAAACTTAGGAGAAAAATCCAAATCATGCTGTTGATCTGATCTAATTCTCTTAGGCAAAATCTAGTAGCTAAAAACAGCAAGCAGAGACAATAAACATTGCTTCAGTCTAGATGTAAGAGTCCACCCAGTCAATTACTCCTTGGTATATCACTGCTTAAGAGTGAACATCCCTTAATTAATACAGTAAATGCAGTTACAAGGGTATTTATATATTCATAGAAAACCAACATTTCTTTCTGAAAGTAAGGATGTAAAATGCATTAATGTATTTATGCATGCCTCACATAAAAAGGGCTTAACATACTAGTTGATGTTAATAGCAAGCTTCCAGTGACTACATTGATGCATACATTTTTGACACATATGCACAAGTCAGGTAATGTATTTGCATACTAAGCAGGGAGTTTGAGTTCTAGCTTTCTGGGGCAGAAACTGCTTCTAATTTTATGTGATGCATAGCACAGGGAGGTTGACACTGCTAATCGAAAGTTAACAAGCAGGAAGGATTTGTCCTTTAGAAGCTGAAATTTCCAAGTAATCCTTTACATCTAATCCCACTTGAGCTAAGAAGTGCGAGAAGAATTGCAACTGGACTTTTGTGACCTCTTCAAAAGATTGCCAGTTGAATTTCTGCTCTTCCAGAGAGACTGACATAGTTCTGGTCTGGTCAGCAGAATAAACAAGGGGAAAAGATATTGCACAAAAGGAAACCGGGAAAAAAAGTTTCATTGCATTTCTCTAAGTAGACATTTTTTGTTGGGTGACTGCCAGATGCATGCCAATGCTTCTCTGCATATTGTTTGGGATTTGCTGGTTTCAGCACTAAAATGAACAGCAATTGAAGCTTTTACTGTGTTTGAAGATTAATTTCACATAATCGCAACAAAGCTGAAGTCAACAAGCTGAATTTAATTACTACCCTGACAGCTGGGAGGCAATTAATGCCCTTAAACTTTCGAGCGCTCTCTCGCTTGTATTTTTCCCCTTGCTTATTCCTACTAATTAGAAACATGCTTCAGGGTAAAGCTGACCATGTTGTTAAATTGCCACCTTGTCATCAGAACCATAGAAACTTCCCAGTTAGACATCAACTCTTTCACCAGAACAAGAATCAAGGCCATCTCTGAATGGTGTGAGCTGCAGAGTGCTGTAACACGTCTCTGTCTTATGGTATCAAGTCCCACTATATAAATCCTCCGGGGTTTATAACTGAAGGAATATCCCATATTCACTGTGGCAGGAAATTTTTATCACCTTATAACATTTCAGATTTCTGTATTCGGTAATAAAGAGCAAGACAAGCTTTGCAAAAGGACATTAGTGTGCCAGCAATTTAGTTAGGAATTTAAAGAATCATCTCCTATAAAGCTTAATATACCCCACATCACATCTGAAAGGACTGGGGTTGCATATCTCCAGGGAAAGTAAGCATTAAATATTTCCCTGTTGTAATGGCATCATTAAAAGCGAGATCTACACCATGTGCAGGATCAGGACCATTACACTTTACTCCAAAACTGGAACAAGTCCACTGACTCAGTGGAGTACAATTTAGGTTCCTTGTGAATCAGGCGAAGGATGAGCATCTCACAGGATCAGAGATTTTGGTGGGTGTTTTGGCATTTTCACTATTCCAAAATTCAATGTTTTATTTTGCTTTGCTGGACTGATGTAAACATCTTTTATTTCTCTCAACATTAAACCATGTTTTCCTATTCCAGCAGCTTCCCCAATGCACTTGTACTTGTCTATCTGCTGATGAGCAAGGCATCATGTTGCCAACCACAGAGTTCAGAGCATACAGCTATATATATGCACATGGCACTGTCTGTTAGAGAGCCCAAAGAAGACTCAGAAATAGCTCGATGTACAAAATGGCACAATGTGACGGTGCACTTCATCACTTTACTGAAGAGGTTACTTCAGCCAAATGAAGTATTTCCGTTTGATTTTCTTCTATGGAAAAATGATAGTTCCCGAAACAGTTATATGTGCAAAATCTTTGGATAGTGCAAAACATGCATTTTTAAGTGTTCGGATCAAAACACATTTGGCTTTTTTTGGGAAACTGCCTTCATTTTACCGAGAGGTTAGTGGAGCACTGCTGGGATCGGAAACCTCTGTGCCTTCCTTCTCCATTGGGTTCGGTGGAGAGCTGAGCCTTTCTAGTGGCAAATCCCAGCTATTTCTGTGAGTGCTCAGCCTTACTGCTGTCAGCAGAACAGAATCTGGGAAATAAACTCTGCCCAATAGTTTTGCTTTATGTCTGCATTTCAGCGAGTACCGGCAATTAATGATCTGTTGGCAAATTAACACTGCACATGGCAATTGACTGTGGTAATGAAGTTATAGAGTCTTCTTTATGGTTTATTAGTACTATAATAAACCACACTCAGCATGTAATAATGGCACACAGTTAAATTAAAGACTTGCTGATGCCTTATAAACCATTTTGAGAAACATTCTTGTAGCAATCGGTAATAGTCTTCCCCGTGAGCACAGGCAGGCTTTGCTCTGTATTCTGCAGATACAGTTCTGTCGATATATTCTTTCTATTACTCTTGCATTACTAACAAAGCAGGTTGGATAGCAGAAAAACAAATTGACTGGAACATTTACTTCAAGTTGAACTAATTTTTAAGCACTTTGGGTGAAAAATAAGTCTTGGCTTCTTCAGACTACACCTATTTCTTCTGTTATGAGGAAATGTAACACTAAAATCGTTCATCTCTTTCCTCTCAGACAAATCCACCGGCTGAATTTTACAGTGTTTCTCCACACTCAGTGACTCGAATTGACTATACGGCTTTTTAAAAATTAACAGAGGCTAAAGCTATCTTTCCAAGTCAGACAGGTGGAATGTACTGTTGCGACCCAAGTTTGACCATGAGCTTCCCTCAAACTTTCTACTTCGTGTCTGACCAAGATACTCCCTTTTTAGAGACGAGGCCTTATTTCAGACTCCCTGCCTGTTCACTATTTGATCCTAAAAGAGGAGAGGCGTTCACACCGAGCCAGCGCGCTGTGCCTGTGCACCTACTAAGCTCAAACCACCCAGAGAAGCCTGTCACAAAGTACTTTTAGATCTGCTTTACAGCCCCTTCTGTAATGTAGGAGCATTATTTCCCTCCTCCAATGCAAGTACTTTGCTTTATTCAGTGTTGCAATATAGGATTCATGCTGTGAATGATCAGGCTCTTCAAGGGGCAACTGTATGCCGAATTTAACAATACACAAAAATATCTGGAAGTCTCCAGACTTCTCTCTGCAGGAAGACAAAGCAATGCTTAGGGAAGATATTATCTATCTGCCTCTTTCCAGAAAAGCTGCATTTCTTTCCTCCAGCTCCCACTGTGTCATGCTGGCCACTAGAGGACATCCCAGTCCTGGCCAACTGCTGGTTCCATTCACAAAAGCCATGCTGACACCTACATCCTCGTCTCCCTTTGCCCGATATTAGAGTTGATGGGTTTTTAGGTCAGTGGAGGTTTTATTTTTTCTGCCTGACTGAATGAATATAGGAATATAGGAGGAAAACCAGTCTTTTTTCTACTCTTTATCTGTCTTGTCTGCTTAAACTGAAAACTCATTAGGCAATGGTTAAGTCTGGTGTGAGGTTTGACTGCAGGCCTAGGTATTACTCATGTGTCTGATGTGAGATTTTCTCTTAGTCAAAAAGCTGAGATGAGGCTGTGGTCAGTGTATGTAATGCACTGCCCTAACCGGAGCACAGTCCGTAATAGAGGAGAACTCTTAAATAGGATGTTTGCTTCCTGACCTGAACAAGAACAGTCATCACTGTGCTGATACAGGTGTGCTTATAGGGGCCCCACAGGGAAATCTGCATCTTCCACCTGTGTTCATGAAAGCTGGGAATCCAAGGTGAGAGACAAAGGGAATGAGTCTGTCAGAATCCCCTCAAACTTCTAAATTTTCCTTTTATAAAAGCTAGAGTGCAGACAAGAACAAGGTGACCATTGCCTTCTCCTAGCAGTCATCTAAGGAGGTGGCCAAGCCATAAGGATATGAGATGACTTTGGGGGATGTGCATAAAGCTTCACTTTAGCCAGTGCAAGGAGGCTCAGCAGGGGTTCTGGGGAGCTCTCCCAACTTCTCCCCATTCACTGCAGTGGGACATGCATCTTCCTAAACCAAAACTGAGGATACGTCACTCTACTCCCAGCCCAGAACGGTGTTTAGTGCATATTTTTGTGCCTACGTGGAACTGCCAGTATCTAAAACTTCCTATGTGATAGGCATCTATAAATCCTACATCACCAGCATTTGCAGGTTGCCTGCCAGGGCACAGTGGCTTGCAGCAGGGCCATTTTGTTGCCAACTCTGCCTTTGTTTTATTCCTCAGAAAGGCTTACGCAGCGTTACATAAGTTCTGTGCAACAGAAGGCTTTTCTCCTTGTGAACACTTTTATAATATCATCCTCCTTAAGACTGCTCCCATTAAGGAGCTTAAGATGTTCTTGAGGTCTCCAGGCTAACACAGTCTGAAGACTGGCTGTTTTCTAGCCACCTCTGACACTGTCATTTCTTTGAATTGCCAAATTTCCCTCTCTCCCCAGCTCTTACAGGCATTACAAGGAGTTTCTGAAGCAATTGAAAGAATACCTGACAGATTCTGCTGAAGCTGAACATCCTTTCAGGGGAATGGAGAAGTCAGTGGGGAAATGGAGAGCATGCAGCTGCGTCCCGCTGTCATGAGGCAGTCTGGTTTAATTTTCATCCAGCTGCTCATAGCTGGTCACTTCCATGCCTGGCTTCAAAATGCTAATCCAGAGCTTCTCATTAATTAATGAGCTTTGCCCAGTGGGAATCTGCTTACTGGGAGATATCTGTGCCTGAGGTGAGCAGCTTCTCTGGAAGTCTAATATCCTCAGCAGGAGATGCTCAGTAAACTCAAATGCCTGCATATGCACTAATAAATATGTAATAAATACACCTAGTAATGCCAGTGTCTAAAGACCGGCTCGTAAATGCTGACTGGACTCAAGGAGCTGTAACAATTCTTAATGAGCACTTTATGAGCAATGACTTTCTTCTTCTTTAGTACTTTGGAAAACGTCTGTCTAGTGACAGTGTGAAATAAAGACTTGTGGAACAAATGGAGCAGCTCAGATTATGGTTCCTCTCCACCACCCACCCTATAAAGGGAAAGATTTCTTGTGTAGCCAATCTCACTAATGCCTTTTGTGGCTTGTCCTTGCCCTGGTCCCACTTACACTAATGGGATGATATTTCGTAGGCCAGTTAGTCACCACTAGGTAGCAACATCCTTCCTTCTTTCGCAATATGGGAAGAATTTCAGCTGTGTTATGTTATGGTTCCAATCACACTCTCCCTGCTCTAACAGGCAGTCCGAGCTCCTTCACTCTTGCTGTAGAAACCACTGTCCCACTCTCTCTGACTTCTATAAAGACAAAAGGCTACTGATAATACTCTCTCTTTGTTTCAAAAGAACCCAAACACTCATACTAAAATAACCTAGAAAGCACCTGTACCCCTTTATTCTTAGAGCAGAGCCTTTGAGGGGTTCAGAGACATCAAACTGGTGACCTTTGCAAGGTCTGCTCAGAAGAGGGACTGCAGTCTGTGTCCCAGGGCAGGTGGGTGGAGTAGAGACTCTCTTGAGACCCTTTTAAGTATGAATCTATGGGGCCATGGCCAGAGCAGATCTGAGTGTTCGGAGGGTGCGAATTTAGAGAGCGTTTGGGGTCAGGACTGTAGATCACATATATTTGTAACATGCTGCTTTGGAGATTATCTGCAGGGATTAAGCCTGGGACATTCAGATTTCAAAGCACATGTCTTCTGTTGTAGAAAAACAGACTTTTGTGACCCCCATTCCTGTTTGAAGGTGGAAGGCAACCAGCCTTGCTTTCCTAACACAAGATGTACAGTGGCCTGGAGACAGCTCAAATCTGATTTCAGAACTGCCCTTGTGTTATGCATCTGAGAAGCCACTGAGGTTTTCTGAGTATTGATTTCTGTGCTTAAAATACAGTGACAGATGCTCAGTGCTGAGACCTGTCCCTACTAATGAGATGGAATGAAAAAAATATTTGGATTTTAGAAGGGTAACATCAGCAGCGTCAGCCCCTCTGAGAGAGCTGAAATCTCAGACTGCAACTGCCTATCACTTTGTAAAACTTTGATCTGAAGGAACTTGGATAGTAAGTTAAAACACTGACTTAATTTCACTGATCACATTCCAATAAATATGCCTCCTGTTATCTCTGGACAATTTAATCTCCATTGTTCTCCTCCCTCAAACTGCTCAGGCATCTTCATTGCAGAAAAAGAGAGAACTCATGACATGGTGTGTTTGTGGGTTACCTGTGAGTTCAGGCTAAGTTTCAGTCTGGTCACACAATTTCTGAAAAACTAACACAAAACTGTGCTTTCCCAGTGTTTTTGCAGACAACAATAATTTTTCTGGAAAGATAATTTACCTAGACGGGACTCTTCCTGCAAATTTAGTGTAGAGTTGGTTGTGGATTTAGAACTCCATTTATGAATGAAAATGTTTCAGTGATCTGGCTGCCAAATGAAACCTCATCAGCACTTACATTATTATATTATATTATATTATCATAGAATCATAGAATCACTTTGGTTGGAAAAGACCTTTGAGATCATCGAGTCCAACCTTTAACCTAACCCTGCCATCCCACCACTAGACCATGTCCCTAAGCACCTCATCTATCCTTCTTTTAAACACCTCCAGGGATGAGGACTCTACCACCTCTCTGGGCAGCCCATTCCAGAGCCTGACAACCCTTTTGGTGAATTATATTATATTATATTGTATTATGTCATGTCATATCATACTATATTATACTATACTGTACTATATTTTGTTATATTTTATTTTATTTTGTTTTATTTTATTTTTTAGCTCCATTGGGATGCGTTTTTCCACTCTTCTGGTAGCAGTGCCATCAAATGACAACAAGCAATATATCCTTAACAGCATTAGGTTCTGGTGTTCTGCCTAACGAAGAACAGTTAATTCACTGACTCACCCCAGAAGCCAGACTGTATAAGGGTTGTTAGCTCTAGTGCAGAACAGACCCCGACTGAGGTACCACAGAGATCTTTCTGGGAGCAGTGGAAGAATTAGCTACATTCAGGAGAAAGGTGTATGAAGAACTTTAATCTTGGATTCTGCTCCAGTTGCATTAGAAACAAGGGGCAAAGCCCAGCTTCAAGAGCTATTTTGATATGCCTTGCCTCTCTGCCAAGAGAACCGCTCCATTCTGTTGCTGGCCAGAGGCTATGATGTAGATATGTGACTGAGATGACAGCCACATGGATGAATTTGCCCTTCCCCAGCACTGCTACCACCAGCTGTCCAGGAAAGCTTTTCTGCTAGAGGAAGAGCAGCTGTAGGCATTATGCCTAGTGAAATCCAGCAAGTCGAATTCCCTCCCATGGCCCTTTATGTTTTCATGACAATCAAACTTCTAAGTCTTTTGCAGAAGGGAATGAAACCACATGTTTTCTCCTGTCCAGCCTAATCCACTATTGCAGCTCACGTTTAATCGGATACGAATGAATGAAACGCATGCCATGTGTGACCAAATATCCATTTCTGTTGGCTACAAAGGAAGAATTTGGAAGGACACTTTCAGCTGATCGAACACCACCTTTCTTATTTCTCTGAAGTACACTTCCCCTGTTTGACCGTAACAGAAACAAACATGTGAATATACAGTGTGAAAGATTGGGCTCCGAGCTTCAGCTGCATCTTCATCAGGAAGGCATGACCAAATAACCTGAGCTCTCTGAGGGGCCCAGTGATCAGCCCAGACACAGGGGTATTTAGACTTTGGATAATGGTGCAAAGAGATTTTTTTTCTTCCAGGAGGATGTTTTCGCAGCTCTTGATACCAGTCAGAAGTCACTGGCTGGGTCAGCTACTTGCAGTCTGACAGCAAATCCTCATGGACTGGGACTTTCATAAGGTTTCAACTCAGAAGCATTACACAGGATTATTTTGCAGTAAGAAAGATTCAGGTATGTACTAGTGAGGAGGTGCTGGTCTCTTCCTAGCCAACTTTTAAAAGAGAAAGAACAAATTAACAGCTTGGAATTCACTTCTCATCTCCAACTGAGACTCCAATAATGGCAGCTAGGCTTAGCTCAGACTGCAAATTGATTCTTGATTACCATATCCAGTGAGAGCATTACTATTCAGGTTACTGATGGTGATAAAGTAGGTCGTTAACAATGAGCCAGGACAAAGAAAGTGATTTTAGTAGTTGAAATGTTATCCTCTCTAAAGAAGTCATAATAATAATGCAATATTATTGAGCCTTTCTAGTCTGAGGGCATCTGTCATCTGTCTGCCTAAAAATGATAGGGTAGAGTGCATTTGAATTTCTTTTGAAGGAAATAAATGATAAAGCTTTATCACTGCTCTCTTTTTTCCCCTTTTTTTGTTGCCTGAACATGTCAATAACCGCATTTTGTCCCTTTTCTTCTTTTGTTGCTGTTTTTTTAATCTTGCTACACACAGGAACTCATTGCTACACAGGACAATACTGACCTGTTACTACAGATTTACTGGCTAAGTTGACACAAATGGAGGGTGACCACAATTACACACAGATGTTCTCATATCGGAATTAATGAAAGAAATAGTCTTTTTAAAGGCAAACCTTTTAATTCCTGCTTTGTGCTTCCTATTCATTTGCCTGTGAGAAATCCGCACCTGAACGTCCTAGTCCCAACGTGTATGAGGGTGTTCAGTGTTCCTACTGGCAACCCCTCACAGATGAGTGGTCCATGATGAAAGTGCCTGAAGCAGCTCCTTTCCTTTTCAAGGATGCAGAAGACATGCAGCTCCATAGATTTCAGCACGATCCCTGAATGTTCAGCATGGCAGAAACAGTACAGAACATGCTGGCAAATAGCACTTATGCATGTGGGTTACCTAATAGCACCTGAGCTGGCACAACAGGTTTTCATAACACTGGGACCTGAAATGACACGGGAAGATTTGATAACCCATGCTCTGAGGCACAGCAGCACTGATATTAATACAGTACCCAGATACACACGGGCTTTGGATGACTCAGGAGGCTGAACACATCTTAATCTCTAGGTCATTTGATTTCGATCTCAGTGACACATGAATCTGGTAGCAGCACAAAATGTAGCTCTGTCCCATGCGTGCTGATTTAGAAGGGACAACCTGCCTACCAAGCTTTACGCCTACCTAATGTATATTTATTACTTTTTTTTTAATATGATAACATCTCTTAATTTTTGTAGCCACAGACCTGCAGTATTAGAAACATGAGTGAACTATTCATGTGAGAACATGATTGAAATGATGATTTGGGCTGCACCCAGAAAGATGTTGCCTGGATTTTTACAAAGGAAAGGGCTAGTTAATGTTAATGTATGCAAATAGTTATCCAGCCATCTAATTTGATCTGCTTTGGAACTTAACACAACCTCCATCATCAGAGCCTCTGAGTGACTTTTGTTTAATCAGCTCCTACTGATTAATGAGCGGGGTGATTAACATACAAGCAGAGGACCTGATGTGCAGTATGTCTGGTGTTGGTGGAGACAAGTCCTAATAGGATTTGTCCTCTCTACTTTTCTCCCTTTCCCAAAATGTGAGGTTTCTCACATGCTAAGCATAACCCCCAACCCGTTATTGATTAGCTTGCTATCAGTAAGTCATTATGGGATCGCTGTACCTACTAACCTACAGGAACAGACCAATGCTAGAGTATGATCACATGATTATAAAATATGTGTATACTCCCCCCTCCATGATAACAACTGAAGCATCTTCACGAGCTCTTCTTATTAACATACTCATGTCTCTCCTAATCAGGTGCCTCTGAGTATCAGGATCTGAACCAATTCACCTATCTCTTCTGCAGGTATCTACTTTTCTCTGAAAAACTACAGCACAGGAAAGTGTTGGTTAGTAAAACATCAGCATGCTTGCAGGAGTTACTGCATGTAGCCCAATGCACACAACTGCAGAATTATGATTATGTGCAATGGGCAACACAGAGCGACTCTTCCAAGTCATCAGTGGGCACTCAGGTTATGACAGCTGGATGGGTAGGTGATACTGAAGAAAAACAAACTGCTGTACCAAATGTAGAAGACTGTAAGTCCAGTCTGCTATTCTTGTGCTATCTAAGTATTATGGAGTAGATGAGTGAATCCCACCAACTACAGAGTGAGAGCATAAGTAGTGTCTGGGCAAACAAGCTTGCAGCTCAGGAACCAACCATCCAATAGTCTTCTTTAAAGATGATTTATACTTTACGCAACCTTCTGAAACAGTCTTGATTTCGGAAGATCAAATCAAGAGAGGTGTGAAATCCTACAAACTGCCCCTCATGTCAACTGCAGTTGCAAGTGTATTCAGCACATCTCAGCCTTATGTCTAATCTTACTATAAATTCAACTATCAATAACACTGCCTGCCCAAGAAATGCCCATACCACCTCCTACTCATGCCCTCTAAATGTACATTTAAGTTGGTCTTGTGTCAGCTAAAAAGGTGAGGTGCTTGTGAGGTGCTGCTTGCAAGAGCTCACACTCTCCGAGCCAAACCACACCTTTCAAAACCTGTGGATTCTAATCTGGAAAAAAAAAGAAAAGCCTGACGATCTTATAAGAATTTAGTATTATTGTCGAGTTCCTCATATGTCCTGCTCTTTCACTTATGCTGCATAATGCCATGAATTCAATGCCTGCCAAAAGCAAGTACCTAGCAGAGGTGAGACCCAGTGGCACAAAGATCTGAGACTTGCTCTCTGTTAATGGGAAGCATGAAAATTAGAGCTGTGTTTCTCCTCTGCTCATGCAGATTCAAGACCTTTCATGTTCCCTAATGGTGATCCTGAAGCTCTGTAAGCCAGAATCTCCAGCACCTATCTTGAATGGAATGTTTTTGTCAGGTATATCCTCGATTATTGTTTGGTTTTGTTTGTACCAGTAATGCCACGTCCTTCACTGTTGTCCTTAAACCAAGTGAGATTCTTGTGATCTTTGTACGTCACCTGTGATCCTAGCATGTCCTAGGATAGCTTTAACTATAATTGCTGGGCTTGGTTAAAACAAATACTTTTAAACAAAGGCTCTTTAAACCCCCTTTCCCATCAGGTGACACCTAAATAACATGCTGTTTCCAAAGCCTAGAGGCAGCTGTTTGCATCTGAAGAAATGCTCTCAAAATGAGTTTGACAGCTGCAATTCTTGTGGAAGAAATCACTCATGCAATGTTATTCCTGTTCATGGCTGCTTATCTTCCAAGACCTGGGTAGAATCGACTTTGGACTGAGATCACCTTTCCTGCCAGGCCTGTGTCAATGCCTCTCCCACACGCCAGCCTTTTTGGAACTGCTCTTACACTCCTTTAACTGAAGAGCATATTTTAAAGCTGTGTTATTGTTACTCCTCATTTCCCCCTCCTACACAGCATGAAATCTAACACGCAATCAAGCAGCTAACCCCAGGACCACTAAGTTTAATGTTCTCCTAATGCCTATCATTAGGAAGTATAAATGCCAGAGAGTTGTCTGGGTGCCTTATAAAATAAGTATATCCATCTTTGGGGACAAATTATACCAGCTCTCCCGAAGTAGAAGAGGCTGCACAGCAGGGACACACAAAGGGAAACTTTGGCCAAAACCAGCACGATGTTCTGCGCTCCCTGAAATGCCCATGCAGAACAGCACTTTTATTCTACAGCAGTATTGAAAAAACCTCCCATGCAGTGAACTGCTCAATACATTTATCTATTGTGTCTTGCAAGGGGACAGGACTGAGTTAACTCTGTCAAGATTTTCAATACAGGAGGTTAATATAAACCCAACACATTTCTTCCAAGCCCTATTGTACTCAACAACTAGAAATAACAGCTTGTCTGCTTCCTGTGCAGTTGAAGCAAAGAAATAGTAGGTCCTTTAGAAGGAGAACCTGAATGCAAGCCAATCATCTTCCTTCTGGCTCCTGCTGGCTCTCGTCTCCAATTACAAAGGAATAATTCACTATCCAAGCTATTTCTACAGCATTTCAAACTGGGCACTGAAGTATCAAAAGTTATTGTTAGCCTGCCATGCTCCTGAGAAGGGAAATAAGGAGGAGATAATAGAAAGATAGAAATGACCCAGATCAGTGAGATATTCTTTATGGTTTATCACAAAGGAGTTTCCCAAGAGACCTTCATGTCATGCCCTGTGCACACACGCACACACACGCACACCCCAGAAAGATAATGAGGGAGGGAAAGCTGCAGTTTACATCGGTACAGACACTGATTTCATTCAGGACATTTATTCCCATAAAAATATATTCCCTTTATATCTCAACGTGCACGGCCATACTTTCTCCTCTAGATGACACTGTGTCTGCTTGGAATCCAGAGCTGGAATATCAGGAGCCCTTCAGCACTGGCAAAGTCATGTGGAAGAAAATTGCACCAGCACCTGCACACACTATTCTTGTCTCCAGTGATTTCTGTACAATTCAGAGTTGCTCGCTTAAGGACTCAAAGCCACTGAATCTCAGTATCTCAACAGTAGCTAATATTATATATGTGCAGTTCAAGGTGTGAGCAAAGTTGCAGAAATGGTTTGTCTATGTATATGTCTCTATATATATGTGTATATGTATATATATATACACACACACAGACACACAGTTACCTCTTGGTTTGTCTGTCTCTGTTTACAAATATCATGAAGCCAAAAGGCTGCAAAACAATCTGCAGCCCTGGGCAATTCTATTTACTACTGGGTAAAATTCCACGCAGGAGTGGACTAATAGCACTGACAAGCCAGAAGAGTAACACAGACTGGGTCTAGACACTGCAGAGAGTCTGATACCTAGATTTTAAGCTGACTGCATGCACTCCCTGGATCCGTCTGGGGGAGAGAAATTTCACAGGAAAGAAAGGTTTTGGAAGTCAGGTTTACATCTGAACTCCAGTGGAACACCTCTGATTTCTCCAAGGTTACTCCCAATTTATTGGGAAGTAAATGGGATCAGATTCAGACTCATAACAGTTCAAATGTATAAATAGTATAAGCAGATTAATTAGCAAAAAAGCAGGAAATAAATGCAGATGGCTCTAAGGGAATTAACAGAAATGCCACTCCTTTTAGTTTGTGCCTCAAAAGTTGACAGCAGGACTCAGAAGCTCATAACCCTTTCCTGACCAAAAAAAAAAAAAAAGACTGAATTTCTTTCCTGTTTCACCCATTGCAGGATAATTTTACACACGCCTCTGTGTAAGATGGCTCCAAAGGATCAGGTCAGAATCTGGATGACAGGCACCTAATACAATGACAGCAACGCTTGGGGATATTTTCCTCTTGGCATCAGTGTGCCATTACTCATCCCCTGATTAGGAATATCTTGCGGGTAAGACAGACCACAGGGCTAGCACAGAAATGGAGGAGGGAGTTGACACACAAGTCTGAGCTTCAAGTCTTCAGAAATCTGGAAAGAGACTCCACCAGAAGTGGGATGGAGAAGGTGAACTCTGAAGAAGGTTCCCTGATGACTGATCACCCCCCCAAAAAACCAGAGATACCTTAAAATTGATTCCTCCCTTCTTCTTTGTTTGTCTGGAAGATGGAAGAGGGAGATTTCTTCGCTTGCTCTGAACGTGGGCTGCCAGTTTCACATTGCAGTGTCAGAAGGCCGATACCAACCCAGGTGTCTACAAATTGACTCACAATTTTGCTCTGTGTAATGAATAAACAAACCTTCCTCTGTAAGATTGAATTAATTTGGATTTATTTGCCTAGGTATAGACATTGCAGATGTTTTAATTTAGGCAGTTTGCACTGTCAAAGTGGCTGGGCTGGCTTAGCCTTCAATTTCTGTCCATGCAGGCAGAATTCAGAGTGGCTACTGCAGACTTTCTGACCATGGGAAGGACAAATCCAGCTGAATATCATCAGAGTAAAAAAAGTTAAGTGAAGTTTAACTAAAGTGCATGGAGTGGTTGCCATAGCAAAAGTGATGGAAGCCTCTTCGCTTTAGCTGTTGAGAGCAGGGCTGACAAATGCGTGTGATACTATACTCTCAGGAACATTTCCGCAGCTGAGATGAATGTTTCCTCTAATTTCCACTTTCCTGATCAAGAAACGATTTGAGAGAGAAAAGAAGAATTGAGAAAGAAAACCTTCCCCTCCTGAAAAGGGATGCCAACTCTGCAGAGATGAAGGGAAAGGGAAGAGGCTGTGGATTCAAGGGGGAGAAGTTACAAGATGTCTCCCCCCAGCTGAGACCTGAGTGCAGCCGTTCAGTGAAATACTCTGGTTTGGCCTCAGAGTCCCATTGCTTGCCAATGGATGTGTTGACCCAACCTCTCTGTGGATCTGTCTTTAGTTTCTTGCCTCAGTGAGGACTCAGATCCCAGCAGCGAACATTGCTGGTAGTTTGCACTTCTCAGCTGAATGTTGAATTTGGTCCATGAGGTCTAATTCCATTCTGATGTGTTTCTGCTGGCTTTAACTGGGAACTCCAGGGGGGACTTTGGTCCCTCATTTGTTTCTCTCCCATGAGTGAAAAAAGATAACAGCAAAGAAAAAATGTTTACTTCCTTTCTTTTCAATGTTCAATTTTTATATTCCTTCACTTCCTCAAGGATCTTGTTTTCTCAGATCACACCCTGTCAAAGGCTCTAGTTTGTGGGTGAGTAATAGGTTGTTCTCTGTCCTCTCATCATCCACCCCCACAAATACTCCTGCCTGGATCCCAGTGCCATACCATCCTCATGACCGTGGGTGGGTGTGCTAGAGCTTGTATAGATCAGTTGTAATTGGAAAAAAGCCAAAGTTGTGGTCTTGCCTGGGTCAGTCCCTGCTAGCAGCGTGCTAGAAGCTTGTGGAGAGCATGCTGCAGATGATGCAGAGGGACAAAGAAGGGACTTCAAGTCACAGAGTACCAACTACAGGTGACTGTGTCACATGATACTTTCACAATTCATTTAAGCTTCATCTTACAAATTAATACTCATTTTATGTGTTTCCTCTATTCCTGATAAACATTGCAGAGTGTTGCTGCCTTGGGAGAGCTTTCCAGTAAACAAACAGACTATTTCCCCCTTCCCTTGTTAAAGTTGGTTTTCAAGGCTAGCACATTCTGGGCTCCCAGTGATGTTCCCAATATGGCATCTCCACTAAATAATATATTTTGGGGGAAAATAAGCTGCAAGACTGTCTGGAGACAGGTCTCTTGTAACCCCCTCTCCTTCTAGATCACACATCTAGCTTCCATGTCCTTGCCTCTTAGCAACCTATCATTTGCTGCATAATCAATTTTAGCCTCTTAAATCTGCATCTGAGCTCCCATTCTGTTTCAGCCCATCTCCACAGAAAACTAGAAACCAAGAGATGGGCTTGAGTTTTCTTCTTTCAAAGTCTTTCCTTACCCTCCACTGATTTCTCTCTTCCCATTTTAATTCTGTTACTACAGCAACCTTATATTTCTTGCTTTGGCAAAGTTGACATGTTAGCATGGGGACACACACAAGGCCTCTCTAATCAGCACTTATGTGGTCTAAAACATTTAGCTCATCTGCTCAGAAGACTTATTAAAATGTTCGACCCATCTGCTGTGGGAGGCTCAAGTGAAACTGGAGCCAACATTTTCCCACTCGGCTTCCTGTCATGCAGCCTGACCAAAGCCTCTCATTTCAGCAACACACAGCAATGGTGTGTCTCTACCATACGGCAGAACACTTGCTTGTATGTGGTCTTTGGACACACTTAAAAGGATGTTAGCTCAGTCTTCTGCAGCGCCCGTTAGTTAAAAGGCTGTGCTGACATTTGCCTTTCGGAATGCTAAATGCTAGAAAAATCATTTGACTGCGGCACAAGAAATCCAGAGCAACACCTTTCAGAATGCTTCCTTTGTCCTCAGATGCTCAGAGGGAGACATTTATGGCAGCGGGTTTCCAGAGAGTTGGCAAAATGGATGGGACCTGCCCCGAGGGGATCCTCCAAAGGAACCATGCAACCTGGCTGGCAAGCTGGCATCCCCTTTTCCTACATTTTAGCATCTAATTGCCTGGAGAGCTGTGCAACTCGCTCTGTTCAGTTCTGATCTACTCTGTTGCTCTTGTTGCCCCCAGAAGAAACATCACAATTTCCTTTAATTCCCTCTCCACCATCTGATACCGTTCAGTCTGCCTATAGGTGATCTGTGTTGTGTTGCTTAAGTCTACATCTTTCCTGAGGGAGTTGGAGGCAGTGGTGATTTTGTAAGATGTATAGCTACCGTCATCTGACTAGTTATAGCCATAGCTGCATCCGTGAGAAGCCATATCTGTATCTATAATTATTCATCCACAAAAGTATTTCTCTACAGCTTGCTATGAGTGTTGGACTAACAGCAAAATGTGAAGTTTTCCATTACCTTCACTCAGCAGTTCTGCAATCCCTCCTGGCCGTGGCTATGGACTATGCTAGGGAGCAGACAGTAGTTTGATGCTTATTTGCCCTACGACTTGTCTGCAACACAGATGCCCTTGAAGGGAGTGGCAGCAAGTGGGAGACAGGATACGGGCTGTGGAGAGAAGCTACAGGGGGGAAAATTTGGCCAGTGGAAGATGGATGAATACAATCTACAAAGGTAACTGCAGCATAAGGATGAACAGCAAACAAAAATACCTTCAGACAACTGTCTGGGCAATCACTGTAAATTGACTAAGGCATCTCTGAGAGAAGGTTTAATCACGCAAAGCTCCACTTGCTCATCTCAGCTAATGTAGCCGATAGGTGTTTGTAGTCAAACCCCCTTCACAATGATCCTGTTTAGAAAGTTGCATGGAGGAAACCTGCTAAACAGTCAGTTCCTCTCCCCATTGCTGGTGGAATTTACTTCTTTAAGCAGCTCTAGGGATTACTGAGGTATTAAGGAAAGCACTGTGACATTGAACTGTATTTCCTCCGTATCTCCTCTGTGGAGATCATCACAAGGAGCCTGTGATTTTTGTGAAGGGCTTTTTTGTGTGTATGGTGCTGTTTTGCTTTAGTTTTTTAATGAAGAAAGAAAAAAACCCCACTGTCACTCTCTATATTAGGGACTTTAAAAGTGCTTAAAAGCACTAGGAATGCCTTTAAAATGCAGACCTCGTACTAGAGATAAAGCATCTATCTAGAGAAGAGATGCTTTGATGCCTTAGATGTATTTGTTTGTTTGTTTTAGAGGGGAGAAAAGAATGGTATGTTTTACTGATACAGCTATTAACCATCAAGATTGCCCAAAGGCATCAGCAGGTTCATTTAAAATGTAAATGAGTTTCTCTGCATTCAGTTGTTCAGATCCTACAGGCTGCTATTACGTGAAATTGGATGGGGCCTTCACATGGCACAGTTGAACAGTTAGGCTGGCCTCCCTCTTCCACCCGATTATGACCAACAAGAATGGCCACTCCTGTGGGCCTGAGAGCTTCTCTCCAGATTAGGAGAGTTGCTTTATTATAGAAGACAGGGGCAATTAGCTGAGTCCCTGTGCTGCTACAGAATGGTCTCCTTGGGAAATACCACTTAGCATCACAAACAGCAAGTGGGCACTTACTCATGGCCTTCCCACACCCTCTTGGGAAGGACCATTCTCTTGAATTCATGTTTGGAGGCTACCAGCTGAGACCGAGCATAAACCACAAAATGCAATTGGTCTGAGGAAGGTTTTCTGTTTTTAATACTTAATCACTGCATGCCTTGAGCTTACATGGAGTTGCACTCACCAGCGAGATCCCTTCCCAAACAGCACCCTGGCAGATCACTTGGAACAAGATCTTTTGCCTTGGAGTGATGCTGCATCAGGGACATAGTAAAGATTTGTATTGTCACTTTTTAAAGCTCTGCAATATTTTTAATCCATAAAAGATGACTTGGGAGGCATGTCACTCACTTAACGGGCCAGTTGTGCTAGAGTAGATCATCCTGATCTCCCAGAGGAGGCTGGTTGAGAACCAAGAATTCTATTGCGCAAAGGATGTCAGAGTTTTGCCATTCAGATTTGTTTTGATGTGGAACAACCCACAATACTTTTACTGCTGATTTGGAGCAGAAGGCTCAAAGTGGCAAAGCTGGTTGGTGGCATGGAGAGAAGAGAAACAAGAGGGATGGTTGTGGGGAGAATTAAACGCTTATGTTAACAACCTTTGCCATGGAATGCTGTCCAGCGTGGCCTGATCAGGTTGGCCTTAAAAATCCCACTTGCTTACCAAATCAACATGTAAGAACACATTTTTGTGAGTTAGGAACAACAATGTCCTTCTCATGATCATCAGCATGAGGAAATGCAGTTTTGGAAATGTGTCTAAACTGGACAACGTTTGTCAGAGTTTCACTGAGCTTCATTACATGAGACTGTGTATGTACAAACACTTGGGATCCACAACCTAAACCCACAGGTGTGCTTAGCAGAGAAACATTAACTGCTTATGGAATAACTTTTCTGATAGTGTTAAATAACCTTAAACTTTTCCATTTCATTTTTTTGTGTGTGCATGAAAACTGCTACATTTTTCAAAATGGAATTGAATTGTTGAAACTACTTAAGATGAATTGTCCTGCTGCAGAGAAAAAGGATGTCTTGTCTAGACACAAGTTTCCCAACTGTACTGCATTTTGTATAAGTAGGGTTAAAAATATCAAAGAAAGCAGGAACACTAAAGATGATCTTAATTTCCGCTTCTATATCAGTCCTTCCATTACTTCAGTGTATTATGGCTTGCATTCCAGTCTCCAGATAGGACTTGCATGCCCCTATTAAACATAATCAAGCACTTGGAGAACTTATTTCCATGTATCTAAAATGGAACCATGATTTGCATGTAATTAAAATGAAAGAGGAAAAGAACTAACATGAAGCTTTTCCATTGGTTTTGAACATGCTGCTTCCAAAAGGAACTCACCATGTTCTTTTAAAAATACTGCCGGTTACTCTAAATGATACAGTTTTTTTCTCATTTAAAATTTCTAAATAATTTTTTTTTAAAAATCCTATTGGGACACATTCAAAACTTGAAAAAGGAAGAAAACAGCATGATGGGTAAGAAAAATTGATTTCTCTTACAGGGAAAGATTTTGAGAGAGAAGGGCATTTATTTTTGTGATTTACAAGGATCTCGTTGTAAGCCAAGTGTATTGCCATTTGCAAGCTCTGCTTCTTACAGTATAGGAAGCTGGCTGGGATGAAGTAATTTTGACAGTTGATAGTGTGCTGTAAAAGGTTACTGGAGCTCCACCATTGCCCATGCAATGATATAATGATTTATTGTTGTCAAAGCCTTCTACAAAAGGGATAAAACAATCTAAGCTTCAGCATTCAATATAGACACTATGTTCATTTAAAAAATAAATACACGTGATGCTGGGACTGCCTGAAACAGCTGATCTTATCTTAGAACATCGGCCTTGGGGTTGCAAAACCATCCCTGGCAATGCTTTATGTCTTTGCTTTGCTGAATAGCGTAATAAAAAAGAAAATTTGTAGGAGTGAAGCTTATGGCAAAAGAACAGGGAGGATGAGAGTTACACACTTGCAAAAAAAAATGTGTCTGCCACAGCAGGGCAAAATGTGCCGAATTACACTTGAAATCCATGCAGAACTTCTGCTACTCCACATTTCTATTATAAGCTGAGTTCTCCTTGAATTTCTTATCCTGAATTTTGTACCGATCCTAGGTAGGCGTCTAGACAGTACATCTCTTTATGCTGATGGGCTTGTTGAAAATTGCCTTCCTCTAACTTGCTTTTCTATGATTGAGTTAGAGTGGAAGATGGTATGGGGCATCCTAGAGCATGTGACGCACAGAAGAAATCCCAGTGCCTGGAATCCAACCGATAGGGTAATTAACCTTGGTCCAGCATGGAGATGCCATAAAGCCTGTCCAATGGGGATTTCCTCCTAGCAGGGAACTGAAAGGAAAACCTACATCAACATGTCTGCATCTTCCATCCATCTCACTGTAGGGCCTTATGTTGGTCCGAGCAAGGAAGATTATTTTTTTATTTCAAGAGGCAATGAAGTCACCATTGGTTGGGGTATCCTTGTTTGACTTTGAACAAATGCATCTTTTTCACTGATATTATGGGGGAGGCTGAACTCTTCACATATAAGGCACTGTATGAATATAATACTTAGTGGCAAGTTCTGTGTATCCTTGCCTTTTGCACAACCTTCCTGATTCCTACGAGCTTGCAAGGGATGTAAAGCAGCCTCCTCTATCCTGTCATGGCCGTTTCTGTCTCTCTCCCTTACCTGCACACCCAGAAAAGTTGTAAGCTTCTCTGGGAAGCGGGGAACTGTCTGCACAGAGCAGAGGAGGGCTGGGAGGTCCAGCTGCCTGGTATTCCTATAAAATAAAAGCTGCAACACGGCTGGCTGCTTTATAGCAGGATATCTTTCAGTACATTCTCCTCACGGCAAGGCTGACATTTGATTTTATTAACAAAACTGAGAAACTAGTGCAGAATTAACAGTGGGAGAGATTAGATTACTAGAGCAAATATGCTTTGGTGATAAGAGCACAGGTCTGGAAAACTGGGAGCTGGGCTCTGCTTTGCTGTATGGACTGGAATGGATTATTCCTCTCCAGCTCTGTTTTCTAGCTTATATTGCCAAGAATGTTAACAGCCCCTCAGAAAAGGATGTGCTGATATTTATACATTAGGTTTAGGAAAAGGCACTGAGATCTTGAGATAAGTAAGGCAGAGAGCGCACTAATGACATTCAGGACCAAATTCTGCTCGTATTTCTCTGCAGTAAGTGGATACTTATAAAGCTTAAATTATCACCCTGTATTTTATACTTGCACAAACTTCTGGGGGAGCACGTAGAGGAGGAATACGTTGTGGATGAACTGCTGGCTGGCTTTGTCATTTGGCTGAGGAGTGCGAGCCCTTGCCGGGAAATCACCAGATGGCGCTGGTAGAAATAATGTTCAAATGTTCCTTTTTTTAGGCAATTAAAGCTGGAAAAAGGTTTATTTGTGAAATTGTGACTCAGTTCCTTCAGTAAGAAGTATTTGCATCAGCCAGAATTTTGTCAGCGGCTGAACAGAATAATTCCTGTAATTCAGGGCTAGTATTCAGAGCTTACATGCACACCAGCCAAAGGAAAAACATTGTGTTGTGCAATAAATCACTTGCATTAGACCGTCAGCTTTTACTGTTCCTGTTAGCTTCATTTCAGTTTTAATCAATATTTGCTAGGATTTGTTAGGCTATATGGACAAATCTCGAGGCCTGTACTCAATTGCTATCAAAGTACGATGGTTATTAAAGAGAATGAGAAGTTTACCCGAGTGGGAACCATGTAATAAACTGAAGATTTTGAGATCTGAATTTATCACACTTCTTCACTGCTCTACAAACAGATTGACTTCCCCTTGCAACCCTTCTTGCAGAGAAGTTTGCTCATTTTGGAAGCTGGAGAACTTCATTTTCAAGTAGGTTAAGCCAAAAGGTGCCAAAAATGCATTTTTCTCCTAGTCTATTATTGTATCTTACACTGTAAGTGAGAAGTAGCTTCACCAAGGAATTGATTTCTTGCAAAAGAAACTGAAGCCATGGCTGGAAGATGATTTTCATAACAGATGCAGCCCTTCAGCAGGGATTCTCAGCTTCTTTCACTGCTGGATAGAAGCAGGTCTTGAGTTCAATCCTTCTGTTTAAATATTTCATTAAGGGCAGGCATATTTCCTACTCCCCTCTTAGGGCTCCAACTTTCAATTTCTAACTTATTTGAAAGTCATCTTCTTTTATTTTTAATTGAGCTCCTCTACTGTTTTCCATTTCACCTATCAGCTCCCAGAGACATACAACAACACTGGAAACCCCGATACCTGGCCTGAAGGTTATTTCAGATCCTAGCACTCAAGCCACAGTTACAGCTATGTGGGAAAAGCAAAAATTAAAACCAAAGCCCTCTTCTGGATGGAAATTCACTTACAGCAGTGAACCTTTTCTACATTTCCCTAAGATTTGGAGACATCCATACAGGGTACTTTGTAGCATGTAACACTTTAAGATGCCTCATTTCCATTCAACGGCTGCACTCTCATTCATGTACCATATACATGCAGAGCTCAGGAGGCCTTTTTTAAACTTACCTCGCAGGCTGGACAATATGGTTACTCTCCCGATGTGATTTGGTTTGATGGCCCGCCTGAAAATTCCGGAGAAAAATATCTCAGTTCAAGACAAGGCAAAGTGGTTTGTATCTATTTTTTTTCCAAAGTGAAGAGACTTTCATCTTTTCAAGTCACTCCAAACTGAAAGGGAAGCCAAAACAAAACACAAGCCAAAAAGAATACCCCAGCAATCTGCTATGTTGTGCTCCTCTTATTTTGGTGTTTTTTTTTTTTTTTCCACAGGCTCTGTTAAAGGTCTAGCATTCATTCTGTTCTGGAATGGAAACAAAAACTGGAATCTCCTCCTCCCACCAGCCCCCAAAAGACTTTTTCACCTATCACTATTTGAGAACATTTCTGTGGAAAATGTAGAAAGAAATAACTGCCCTTGATGCACACAGACACACATTTTACACACTCAATTGGCATTTTGCTCCAGGAGTGAGTTAAGTTTCAGGTACAGACCAGGGGACATTTCTTACTACTGCCTTGACCTCCCTCCTGTTAATTCACATCTTGAGAGAGCAGAAAAGTGCATTTCATGCTCTAGTCATTAGAATTCCATTTTGCTGGAGAAATAGTACTGGGCCATCCTTTTCCCCCCGAGAGGGCTTTTTCTTTGGCATCTGTCATGCCTCATTACACTGAACAGCACACCTTATGCTAGAAAAATAGCAAGCAGAAGAAAGTGCAACAGAACTGCCGGTGTGACTGCAAGGATCCAAACTCTATGCACTCACCCAAATAGCACAAACACGATGTGAATAATGAGTTTCTTTTAGTTTTACCCAGCCCTGGTCATTGTTACTGATATTTGCTTGGGTGCTTTAGTTGCATTAGCCATTACCTATTTGTTTAAAAAGTAGTGATGGAGAAAAGTCAGGCAATGACCAGGGTGGGCCTCAGTTGTACACAGCCTAGAACAGTCTCTTTGCTAGACAGTTGACCGTACAACTCTGAATGTGCAGCTACAGGGTTGGGACTTCTGCATCCCAGAAAATTTGCATCCATTTTGCCTTATGGATTTTTGTTGAAAGGCTTTGATTTATAAAACCAAAACTGTTGCATGTAGAAATTCGACTCAAATCCTACATCTGATGCATGGGCCACAGTCCCAGGCTGCTACTTTACAGGATATGAAAACCTTGCCCTCACGTAAGCTAACCTGAATGCAAATATGCACAAACTCATGAAAAACAGCTAGCTCTGTTATGCACTGATGAAAATGCCTTCACATTATACCTTCCCACCCACAGTAGTAAACAGGGCATGAACATAGCAGGTATGAACAGCACTTCAAGATCTGAGTGTGATCAAACGCTCCTGCAATATTGAGGCAGCTTTGCTTGGTACAACAGGGTGGTCTGGCTTTATGGAGCTGCAACGTTGCAGCCAGGCACAAGGGACTGCATCCAGCACCTCCTGCAATGAGAAGCCAGAGCTCTTCCCCCACAGACTTGCACAGCCAGAGACAAGCATTACACAAGCAGGCTTAGTAGAAACCCAGAGGAAAGGAAAGGTTGGGGTTTTTCTTTTTTTGGTTGGTTCTGGTTAAAAAGTAACTTATAAATGAAAAGCTACCTCAAAATCCAAATTTGTCAGGGCAATCCTGCAAACTCTCAATAAATTAGAAACAGTAAATGGTCATTGCTCAGTTCTGGCCTTATTTGCCTTCCATCCAACATAAGAATACATGTGAACATTGAAAGACAGGTGGGAGGGAAAAAAGCTTTGGTGGGTTTTTTTTCCTGCTATTTGGTCTTGATCCAAATTAGCATAAAGCTGGTGAAATGGACATATTTGTCAGCATCATAAAAGTGATTAGCCAGGGAGGTTGGTACATGCTGAGCATCTGCAAGGTCCTGGAAGCTTCTGTTCACCCAGTTGTTTGATCACTAGCATTTCCAGAGTGACAGGTTCTATTCCAGGACAGTTCTTCCATGAGATGTGACCAAGTACTGGGGTCAGCTGTGTGCAGCCATCTGCATCCAGACCTTCTGCAGGAATCCAGGAGGAGCTCTGTAAAAGTTCATTGGCTAAACCACACCAAACCGGTCTTTTTATTGGGTTTTTTTTTTGGATGAAACTGTTTTCCTGGAAAAATCTATGAGCTCGTTTACCTTACCACATGCTGTACCTGGCAGCTACCTGCCTCCTCCCTCCACCTCAGTTGCCTTTGCTTTCAGGTTCTCTGCCTTTCTCCCTTAAAAACCGCTTGCCTGGGAATTGTCAAGTATCTGAAACCTGACCTGTCTCCCCCCCAGTCAATAATCACATTAGCACATCTGTGTGACAGAAATAATAGCTTTTGTCTCCCAAAGCTGCAGAGTCCTGTTGCCAGGCAACTCCATCCTGAGGCAACAAACCAGAGGAACGGGTGTGTGGGAGGACCAAGCCCGAGTGCAAGAGCTGCTGCTTGTGCTGCTGGTAGCTATAATTGGGGGAAGCTTGGAATATACTGTTTCCACCAGAGATTCGGGTTAACAGAGCCTGCCAGGCTCAGAAACTTTCAATTAGGTGGCTACAGACTGTGGCTGGTTCATCTTGTTTTGTTCTGATGTTCCAGAAAAGCTTTGGGGATGCTGCCGAGAACCGGAGCTGCAGAGCAGGGTGGTTTGTATCAGAGATGCTAAGCCCACTGCAGCAGAGGGTAAACAGGGTCACCCTTTCCAAACACATGCCAGAGCACAGCCTAAACATGCTTTGGTGGTCCACCCTCCTCAGGGGCCAGACTCCTTTTGCTCTCCACCATCAGGGATTGCAGCGGCTCAGCTGCTCTGGCATTATTTGCATATCATTTTGGCCACAGCCTGACAGGCTCAGCCTCCTGTGGTTAGACAAGAGCATTTCACCTGATAACCAAGCCTTCATTTACCAAGTATAACCCTGTACATTCCAGAGAAAGATGAGTCCCTAAAATAATAATCTGTTGACACAGATGGAATGGGAATTTCATTTGCCTCTTCCCAAATAAATGAGGAAAGGCTGCAGCATGAAAAACCTTGGAGAGCAAAGTTCTCTTGGATAACAAGAGATTGCATCCTTACAGACATCAAGGAAGACACAACAATACCCAGTGAGAGAAAAATAAGTCTGGAACTACAGTTATTTCCAGGTCTAAGCCTCTGTCCTCTGTTTCCATTCAAGTATTAGCCCACCCCAGGACTTGCCAGATAGGCCTGTGGGATGCAGTCAGAATGGACATTGGAAGAAGGAAAAATAAAAGGTGCCTAAAAATCCTAAAAAGGCGAAAATCATCTGAACTCTCTGCACAAGGAAAATTAAAGCCAGAAGCAAACTCAAACACTGGAGGTTGCCATTAGACAACAACCTGAGGAGGAGGATTGGAAATAATGAATGTCAAAGTCCACTTTTTGTCATCTCTAATTTACAGCAGATGCCTTTTCCATTTTCCTTTCCTGCGCTCCTTTGTCAGAGCTAGGTGTGGACAAACACTCAGACCTCTGGCCAGGAAAGGACTACACTGCCCATACTTGGTTTCAATGCATGAAATCCAGCCTCAGCCTGCTGAGAGCTTCCCTCACCTGTACAGTCCTACAAGGCAATCATCTTGTCCACAAAACAGAGACACATACAGCATGCCTGGATGCTGTATTGGCTCTGCCAGACAGAAACTTCATATTTTCTATAGCTAGGATATGGCCTAGAACAGTCACCACTGGCACTTCTGACTGTTTATACAGATACTTCGTAAATCCAGTTTCAGCCATGGGTTATATACAGATATGCATGCATTCTGCATATAGGGTGCACCTTGAAAAGCATCTCTGGTCTCAGTTTCACTGAGGGGAAGTGTGTCATGGCTTAATTCCAGCCAACAACTGAGCCCCACTCAGCCGCTTGCTCACTTTCTCCCCCCGGTGGAATGGGGGAGAGAATCGGAAGGGTAAAAGTGAGAAAACTCATGGGCTGAGATACAGACAGTTTAATAGGGAGAGCAAAAGCCACGCACGAAAGCAAAGCAAGGAATTCATTCCTTGCTTCTCATCGGCAGGCAGGGGTTCAGCCATCCCCAGGAAAGCAGGGCTCCATCACACTTAATGGTGACTTGGGAAGACAAATGCCATCACTCCAAACATGTCCCTCCCCTCCTTCTTCCCCCAGCTTTATACACAGAGCATAATGCCATATGGTGTGGGACATCCCTTGGGTCAGTTGGGGTCAGCTGTCCCGGCTCTGTCCCCTCCCAGCTTCTTGTGGCCCCCCAGCCTCCTTGCTGGGGAGGTGGGGTGAGGAGCAGAAAAGGCCTTGGCTCCATGTAGTGTGAGCCCTGCTCAGCAGTAATGAAAGCACCCCTGTGTTATCAGCACTGTTCCCAGCACAAATCCAAAACATGCTCCATACTAACTACTGTGAAGAAAATTAAGTCTACCCCAGCCAAAACCAGCACAAAGTGGAAGTTTTCCAGTGACCTAAATGACCCGAAATCAATAGCAACTGAGCTCCAAAATGTCATCATTGGATCCTCACTGCATCACAACAGCCAGGCACAAGAGTCCCTATGTGCATAGACATTCATTGAATAAGGGCTGCAGGAAAAATGTTAAGAGATTTCTTGCATAAATTATTTAGTGACTGTTATTCAACCTTCTCCATTTACCCCTAAGTCACTGTATCCAACTGGGTAAAGAACCATCTTCATAACCTGTCTTGTACTATAAAGTATCTTTGGTACTTTCCACACAGACATCTCTAGTGTATTTAGGATGGCAGACATACTCAACCCCACATCAGAAAGCTTTTACTTCCACATGAATCTTTGCTGTTGCTCAGTGGTTGAGTTGTTGGATGTACCATGTTCTGCACCCTGGGTTTCTTACAGCTGTCTCCTGCTCTACAGCAGCATTTAAGTTTCTTCCAGACCCCACATATTAACAGAGAGTTAACTGTGTGGGTTCAGCCATAGCTGGAGAAACTAAACCTTGGATATTAAGCAGTTGCAGCTGGCCATAAATCTGTGACTTTTTTCCTTTTGGCTTTCCTGTGAACTTTGGCATATCATCTCAAACACAGGTAAGAAAGGAAGTCTTATTCCCTTAACCACACAACATTTTAAGGGGTAAAGACTAATTATATCCCATCTTATAAAGGGCAAACAAGGAGGGATTGTGCCCAAGTCTCACAGGAGGCGAGAGACAGACTTTTACCTTACGAAATCAGAGTTAAGGAATACAGCTGATGGTGCAGGTTAGCTAGGCTCTGCTGCCTGCTGGCAAAAGACAAATGAAGACATGAGAAAGCTAAGTGAAAACTGGGGAGGACATCAGGAAGCACAGAGAGGTAGCACTTCTTGGGCACAAAACTTCGGAGATGCAGAGACACCTTAACTTCTCAGTGCTTCAAAAGAAGTAGATGGAAAGGAATCCAAAGTTACAGGTCAGGGTAACAACTCTGAAGAGAATCTTTGAAACACTACAAAATCTTTCAAAGATGTTTACGAGAACAACTCTGTTCCATATCAGCCACTATTTGCTCTTTCATCAGCCTGAGAAAGAAAAAAAAATAAAAATCAAGGCTCTCACAGAGCAGAGATGTGCAGTCAGCTGAAATCACATGCCTCTAGGTCTCGTTATAATAGTGCTGTAGTTATTTGTTAGCATGAAATGCCTCTGCACTGCAATGGGGGGCTTCACTGCAGTGCCTAATTTAATCTTTCAATGAATATATTCCCTTGAATACACTGTATTTTGTTTGACAGTTCTTGAATGGTTGGATGAATCTAAACATCGAAGAACTGGAGTACACACATTATTTTTCTGCAGATTCATTTAGCAATCCAAGCTAACAGCCAGATTATTAATAATGAGCTAAATAAGACACTTTTCTAAGGGTCAATGGGCATTTGAAGCATGAAAAAGAAAATACGATATTTGCTACTCAGCTTCCCTCTGGCATAGTATTTGAAAAGTGCTCAGATATCCCTTTAGGAAAGGCTATTTTTTCCTCATAGTTATACTCACATTGAGGAAACGAATTGCAAGGGAGAAATACCAAAGTGGTGCTGCTAACTTTCCTAACATATGTTTTGCAAAGGCACAGGGCTATTGTTACACCAGAATTTTGGCTGATAAAATGGCAAAAGCTTCCCAATCTCTTGGCTGGATTCCTTTAAAAACAACAGCAGCTCTGTGGTATCTTGCAGATGCAACAATTGGCGACCAGCTCATCCAGATGTACCCAAATTAGCTTTACAGATTAGCTTTATAGCTCAGCTACTAGTGACAGCCTGGCTGGAGAAGCAAATCCCTCTGTAGGAAAAAAAGAATATATTGTTATCTTACAGCTCAACTTTTCTTGTTGGCAGAAGTGATTCTTGGTCTATCCTTTCTATTCCAGTAGCTCATCGGAGCTCTGTGGTGAATTGAAGTCTATAGTACTACACCTCAGTTATAGAAAACAATGGTCCCTTTCCCTGAACACTTCAATTCAGGGGGAAAAAAAAAAAACCAAAACAACTGTTTATCTTTCATTGTATCAGTTAATATAGATGGAAAATAATGGACAAGACGCTGGATTCACAAACCTTTCTGAAAGATCAAAGCACACTTCAAGATAAGGGCAGGAGCAATTGCTCTGAGTAATTCAGTTATGTTCAATGCTTGCAGAATCTGAGCGAGAAGGACAGCTCATACATGTGTGCCTGGGTAGTACGGGGGCCTCGTGGTGCAGATAGATGGGTAGCACCCCTCAAATATTGAAAGGTGACAACAGAAGAGTAGAACAACAGTAGTAGTGACAACAGAGTAGAAGAAAATAACGTTTTATACAACTAACAATTATATCCAACTGTGAATCTACAATTATTAATATCCAGAGAGCTGTAAATCTCAGAAGAGAGCCAATGAACACAGTAGCTCACCAGATCTGCTGCTGGTCCCAAAAGCCAGGTACAGCCAGTCTGCCAGGCAGAGAGCCCAGGTTTGCTCAGACCTGGCACAGCCTGCACAGCAATGCCAGCAGTGTCTGGGTTTCCTGGACATTTTTACTTTCTTTCCACCTAGAAATTCCCTCCAGTCAAAATTAGAGGATTTTTTACATTTGTGCAATACGTCAGACACAGAAATGGCACATCAGAAATTCCTGGCTAGGCCCATTGCACATGCTGTGGGAAATGGGCAGCAAGCCTGAAACCTGGTCTTGTTGGGTTTATGGCACATGGAGAGATCGGCTGCACTACCTGCCTGCAAAGGTGAGAGCTTTCCATGAGATCCACTGCACACAAGCAGCTCCACACATGAAGACATGAATCAAATGAACACATATCTGTTCCTACTGAAACTTTTGTACTCTAAGATTTAAAACCCAGTTAGTCTTCTAATTCCAGAATTCAGAAATTCCCCCCTCTCCCCATAGATTCCAATACACACCAATGCAGAGCTCTCTTTGCTGCTGTCTCCCACAACTAATGCTCTTCCACACCCACAGTCCTGCTGACGTGGCTCACATGCAGAGTCTTCTCCAAAGAACATCCCTGGCTAGGGCACAAATCTTTCCTTCCCCCCGCCCTTTTATTCCATAGCCTTGTCAGGAGTGTTTGCACCTGTCCTCTCACACTCAGCTGCTCTCTATTTTTGCTGAAGATTTCTCCTTTTCAGTACAGGACACGAAAAGCAGAGGGATTCATTCAGTATTGGCTGGGAGAGGAAAATATCCTATCTAAAACAAAGATACTGGCAAAGCAGAGAGCAAGAGAGCGAGGGGAAGAGATAGTGTGCCTGCAGGGAAAGTGGCTTAAGGAGAAGTGTAGGAGGAATACTGATTCTAGACTTGCAGCAGGTCTATTTTTCATAAAGATAATAATAAAGAATAATACGGTATAATTAGGGTGCAAAATCACACTAAATTGCTGAGTGCTTGTCTGCAGCTTTCGCTCAGAGGGAAAGAAACAAGGGGGCTGAATGGCTCCTCCTGGGGTTAGCACTGAGACACGCTTTCCCAAACTCACCTGAAGGATCTCGCTGCTGGAATGGAATGTGCATTGGAATGACAGGACTTTTTTTTTTTTTTTCCATTATAAAGTCCCCTGAGCCAGGTGTGAGAAGGCTGGCATGGGTGTACCAACCAGTACAGCACCACAAAGACCTATTCGGGTCCTGAAAACCAAGGATGCACCATCTGTGTTATTCCAGTGCTAGACTGAACATTGGAAACTGGCATCTCCGCACCGTGCCCTCATGGAAAAATATTTTCCTGCCTTCTGCACTCAGCCTGCGATGGGGAGCCCCTTTTGCCTTTCCATTGGTATGGGCCCTGCTCCTTGCATTTTTCCAAAAACACATGCACAGGTCTGTAAAAGCCTTCTGCAGCCAGCATGACATGAGAGCAAATTCTCGTTTAAGGAGTGAAGGATCCAGTTCATACGTTCTTCTTACATGGAGATGGGAAAGGAACTATTCCTGATTCAGAGCGGTTGGTGCTGGGTTGAGCAGCTTTCCAGAGAGCCATATAATACAGACCTGCCCTGATCTCATTCAGGTACCGAATGACCAATTGTCACCAAATTGGATTTATTCCTCACTGTTTCTTATCCTCTGTTGAAAACTACTTTTGCTTTAATTTTCTACACAGTTTTCTTAAATAAGAACATCAGTCTCCCTGAAAGAAAATCTTTGATTCAAAGTTCACAGTGTCGGTTTCTAGCACATGTAAACCTGTAGTTCTGCTCAGAAGAAAGTGATTGTTTTCAGAGTCCTTTAACATATACTGCAGCAAAAAAAAGTATATTTCCTCCATAGACCAAAAAGCTGTCTAGCTGAAGACATTACTGGGTAATCCCTTCCCTAGGGATGTGGCTGTAAACCTCATTCAACTTTAGGTGGTGATTTTCCAGAGATTTTAATCATTTTGAGCTTTTACGCTACAAAATCACTGCAACTGCTTACAACTATGAGTCACAACTGAAAGGGGAATTTGAGCTGGACTTAGAGCAGTGGAAGCTGGAAAACCTGCAGGCGAGGGATGCAGCCAAAACCCAGCAGCACAAACTCCCAGACGGAGCCTTGTCAGCAGTCCTGGAGGAAAGAGTCCTTGTCTTAAACAGGAGAGAGATGAGGCTTTCCTGAGAGATCCCCCTCCAGCCTGCCCTCACAGTCCAGCCACACCAGCATTTGAAGGACTGAACCACTCTTAATCCCTGAATAATCCCTTTTCCCTGGCCTTGGACTGAAGGGTACTGGTGGTGCTAGAGGTGTGTGTTACCACACACAGATGTGCTCCTCCTTATCTGGGGAGCTGGAGCTCTGCGTTGCTTAGAAGCAGTTACCAGCTCCCTGGGATGTTCTGGCAATTCCCACACATAGTCCTGGGGTACATCAAAAGGCCAGTAATAAATCAGGTTTTAGTATCCAAACGCCCTATTATTTGCCACTTGCTGTGAAATCACCTCACTGGCAGGCCCGTATAGACAATGACAGTTATGAGGCTCAGAGATAACTGAAAAGGCAAGAGGAGTTTAAAACATTTTCATCATTCTGTGTCATCCAGCTGTCTGTCAAGATGCTTACGCTGCCTTGCAGCTGGGACCCAGTGCACAAGAGAAAGCTTCACCTTGACTACATCTTCCACTGGAGAGTACGATGCTTTGTGTCTACGCTATTGCTATACACCCAAACTCGATGGTGATTATATCACTTTCAAGAGCCTCCCCAAGGGTTTCTTGTGAGTCACCGTTTAATCAGGGGTCTCATTTTAACACTCCCTCCACAGGACGCTACTGCATCTGTCTACTTAAAAACAGTGATGCTCTTTGACCGTAGTGATGCTCTTTGAACATGACTAAGTGGAATTATCTGCTAGCCAGAACATACTAATGAATGTTTCAGTATTTAATTGTAAGCACACGTTAACCCATTGCAAAGTAAATGTACTCTTCCAGCTGGGGGAGCAATATTTAAACCTCAGTGCATTGCTTTTTAATAGCAGAAAACTATAATTTATCTAAGATAGCAGTGATTCTTCAAGCAAGCTCAGAAAGAGGAATAATGTGTGCTATTCATTACTAGGGTTTGACTGTGATGAGATAGAACAATTTAGGGGTAGGTGTGTTTGGGACAAAAAGTGCTCTACCTATGGTTTTGAGAGATATTGTGATGGAAGTTCATACTTTTGATAGTTTAAAAAAGCTGAAGAGGTGCTTAGAACTTCAAATGGTCATTACTAATAAATCTCACATGAGTAAGTAAATAAATACTATGTAATGATATTTGTACAGAGAAGCAAGTGAGAAGTAATGGAATATTTGTTCTCAATGATGGTCTATCTTAGCTTGCATTCATGCTTCCAGGAATTCACACAAAAGCACCAGATTAAAAAAAAAAAGGTATAAAAGATTTCTGGTTTTCTGGTTTAAATAAATAGTTTGGTAATGACATCTTTCTTACCAGTTTGTTGCTGAAATTAAACTGTAGTCTATGTTTTGAAGCAGTTTCAGACTTGATTGTACTCCCTGGTCTTGAAATCTGCAAATCGATACTATTACAATATATCTACATGTCTTCACATCTTAACAGCAGTTGCATGATCATTGATTTCTGAATTTGAGTTTCAGAAGGTCCCCCTCAGCCTCAAATCTGTCTTGTGTATGGATCTGTGCTGCAAGAAACCCTGCCCAGGGGTACTGGTAGAAAACAATCTTTCATTGTCACTTTACAGATGATGAATGAAAGAGGAGAGAGATTAAGTGCCTTCTAGTGAGAGCAAATCTGTTGCAGAGCCAGCGCTGAACTCACATTATTTGATTCCCTTTCCAGTAGCTGAGCCATGAGCTCATCCTCCTCCTGTACTGACATTAATGAAATAACCATAAAGGGGACCATGACCAAACTGCAAAGTTCTCATGCTTTGAAGATCACCTGGAGGTGAACGCAATGGCCTCACTTTGGTATCTCCTCCTTCTTCTCCATTTTGGCAAGTGTGTGAGTATTAATCAATTAATCATTTCTGAAGTTTAATCAAGGACTGAAGTTGTAATCAATTGACAACCCAATGCAACACAAGGATGTTTGCCTGGCTGCCTGCCTGCCCCTCCGAGCTTAATTAGCAATTATCTCTGCTGAGTGACCCCTTGATCCTGCACAGTTTAGCTGAAAGACATGTATCCAAGTGGTAATTTCACCTTTTGCCTCCATCATTTGGTATTATTCTAAGTGTTTATTAAATTCCCAGCCTCTCCAGAGCTTGCACAATGGGAAAATCTTTAGTTAAACCTACAATTACTGTAATGAGAAGATTTAATGAAGTTATCATTAAAGAAGATGAAATATTTCCTTATTTTCCCCTCCCCCCTTACTTATAACCATCTTTTTCTCCTTTCCCTTAAACGGCAAAGAATTGGCATTTCTAGTAGAACGCACCAAGCAGAATCTGGTAAAATCAGTTGCAGAAAGAACGACAAGGAAGGATTCTCATGTCAGTCTGTCAGGACTGGAGGTTTCCTGGAGCAACCCAATTCCTCATATTTTTTCAAAGGTAGATCTCAAATTCTGTACCTTACTGCAATGTTATCAGATGATGACGTTCCCAGTGGAAGGCAGGGGGCATAGCTGTAAAATGTTTTGTTCTAGCATATTTAACTATTGCATATTTATTTCATTAAAAATCCTGTTTTCCCAGCTCTCTCTGAAGTAACTCTGTAGGCAGAAAAGAGACTGTCAAAAGCTGGAAGTGAATCACTGGAAGATCAGCCTTAATTTGAGACGAATAATCTAGAAACAGCAAGAAAACACTGACCATTTGCTAAAATGTGGACAACACATTTTAGAATCATAGAATCATAGAATGTCTTGGGTTGGAAGGGACCCCTAGAGGTCATCTAGTCCAACCTCCCTGCACTGAGCAGGGACACTGCTAACTACATCAGGTTGCTCAGAGCCCCACCCAACCGGGTCTTGGATGCTTCCAGGGATGGGGCCTCCACTACCTCTCTGGGCAACCCGTTCCAGTGTTTCACCATCCTCATTGTAAAGAATTTCTTCCTTATATCTAGTCTAAACCTATCCAGTTTTAGTTTAAAACCATTTCCCCTTGTCCTAACACAGCTGGCCCTATGAAAAAGACGTTCCCCATCTTTCCTATAGGCCCCCTTTAGGTACTGGAAGGCTGCAATCAGGTCTCCCCATAGCCTCCTTTTCTCCAGACTGAACAAGCCCAACTCTCTCAGCCTGTCCTCATAGGAGAGGTGCTCCAGCCCTCGGATCATTTTTGTAGCCCTCCTCTAGACCCGCTCCAACAGTTCCTTGTCCTTCTTCTGCTGAGGACCCCAGAGCTGGACGCAGTACTGCAGATGAGGTCTCACCAGAGCAGAGTAGAGGGGCAGAATCACCTCCCTTAACATTGGATAAGGACTCTCTTGTATACTTACTTGTGTAAGTAGTTGCAAAGGCTAATACAAATATAGCAAAAGGAATAAAATAACCCCATTGTTCCCAAAACATTGGTAGAGTCCGCTGAAGAGCTTGCTATACAGTGGTTAATGAGTACTCTTCCCAAACATTGTCATCAGTTAAAGAGGTTTAGCAACCTCTACACTTACATCTTCACAAACTCAGACTACTTCTACAAGAAAAAACCCCAGCTTTAATAGTTACATGCACAGATACTTGAATAACTGATGAGCTAACCCCAAATGTCCTGCCAAAGGAACTCAGCCGACAGTCTCAGCAAGATATTAGCCTGTCTGGGATCTAGAACACTCCATTGTAGCTGAACTAGTGCTGTGGAACATATGTACAAGGTAGCAAAGACATCTTCCAAAGTGTCTCATCTCAGTTTCTAAATGTTGGTTGCAAAGACAATCTCCCCAGGGGCAGAGATTTGACCTTCCCCTCCCTCTCTATTCCAAAGAATGGAAGTAGAGGGTAAGATTGCTTACTCATATAGGGCAACATGAGGACACAGCATCATCTGAGGGGTTTGAAGATAAATAGCAGTAATACCACAGCTGGATAAAACTGTCATAAGCAATATTCCCATTGGACATGTGGATAAAATACTGACTTTACACAGAGCAATATTCCTGGGAGAAGGCTCCTAAATTATTCCTTGGGGTATCTTACTGTTACAGAGGCATGATGGATGTCTATGCATTAGCAGTGCCGTCTCAAGCCATCAGAAGTGTTGACACAGATGAAACATTTTGATTAAGTGTTCCTGTTCAGCTTTATATATTAAAAACTGTATTGGACAGAGAAGCAGAATTCTCACCTTTGCTCTGTCTTTATTTGTATTCTCACAATGCAACAAAAATAGAATAAAGCAACTGGAAAGACAAGACTGATGTCAGCACTTTCATGCTCACTGGAAGCAGGGCTGTAGATCCATCTACTTCTAGGGATTTGCATCTATTTAAGTAACTATCTGTCGATGTGCTCTTGAGGTCTGAATTACTCCACCTGCAATAGATTGTGTGTCTGTGCGGCACCTAGCACAGTAGGTGCTGGTTCATGTGTAGGACTCCAAAGTGAATTGATATTTCCTTGAGGCTCCTTACTGAACAGATGAAGGTGATTCCTCTTTTCCTTTCCTTACCCTTGTTGTGTGACATGCTAGAAGAAAGGTCTGCTAATTAACAGTGACAGTTGTTGATTCTTAATGTGCTTCAGAAATTACTGAAGCTCTAATGAAGAGCTTATGAGGGACAGTTGATTTGTACAGTTTTGGGAACTGAACCACAGAACATTACGCAGGTCAGAGCATTGGTATTTGCTAATATCTGTTGTCTTTGACAGGATTGTTGTGCCAGGTTTATAGAGGTTTATAGAGGCCATTTGCTGCTAATAATGATTTAATGAGAGCAGAGGAAATGTCCCAGCACAGCACAAATTAATATACAGGGCAATAGCTGTAATGAGGCTGTAAAATGAAACTCACACCTTCACACAGGGCTGTATTTTCTGACTTCCCATTTTCAGGGATCTGATTGTGCTTTGTTTTGATAGCAGTTGAATTAGGGAAAATGATGGGAAATCGGAGCTGCAGAAATTTTGCAAGTAGATGCTCTGTGCTGTCTTCACCTGGAGAAGGACAAGGATGACATAAATGCTGGAAAGCACTATATAGTAATCGCACCTTTTAAGATGGAAATAGTAATAACATATATTACATACACACAAGATCAATATATATTACACAAATTAAGCATGGATATATAAAAAGGTAAGGCTAAAGACTTATTTGTTAAAATAAATGAGTCATTGGCTGTTCCTTTGATCATAAACTATATGGTAAAGACAAATCTCAGTTTCAGTGAGTGCAGGCAAGTGCACAGAACATATTTCAAGAAAAATGCCAGAGAAATTGGTCTTTCAACACCCAATGGACTAGATGTTGGATTGAAATTCAGCACCTGAGTACCACTGGTACAAGGGCTAGCTGACTGGTTCATTTAAAAAAACAGGAACCCCCAAACTTGATTCCCAATCCCAATCCGTAATGGACATAAGGAGGAGTAGAGACTTAACACAAAACAGTGTACTTGCTGTAGTCTAAGGAGATTACTTTAATGACTTGTGGTTGTGTTTGAGCTCACAGATCAAGAAATGGGCGGTGGGGCTTGAAGGAGGATGGAAAGTTAGGGTGACGTGGAAGATGACTGAGGTATCTTTCAGTTGTTTTGAGGGCTTGTGAAGCTCTGTGCTGTGTGACAGCATGCTGACGAACGTGGCTGCTGCCCTATGTTTGTGGTCCCTCTGGTGATGCTATCACTCCTTGTTCCTGACCTCCTCCGTGCAGCCATATCTCGTGCTTGGGGGATGCAAGCGCCCACCTGCTGCAAGCCGCAGTGACGCTTACCCTGCAGCGTGAGTTGCACGAGTTGTTCAGCCACCTGGATTCCTGTCTGTATTACCTGACAGCAGTCCCATTCCATGCCAGGGCTATCACAGGTGAAAGCAGGTGTCCCTTTGCTTTGAATTCTGCCTTTACAATGGTTATCACAAACCAAAAGCACTAATGATAACAGTGCAAAGGGGGGAAGATAGTTGGATCTTTCTCTCAATTATTTTTCCAGTCTATTAAACTGTCCAAACTCCAGTTTCTCAAAAATATACAAATAAAATAAAAACCAGAGAGAATAAATGAAAATTGAGGCCTCTGCTCATCTCACCCAGCGTCATGGTTTATCATCCCCAGGAGATGTCTTCAGAAGCATGGATTTATGGCCATGAGAGGAAATAATGATGCACTGAGAAAACTTGCAAATGCACAGCCCTGTTGCATACAAAATGGATCCCCTAAGTGATTTACCAGTACCATTTGCAAAATGGGATGGCTCTGTTTAATTTGATGTCTTTATACAGCAACGAGGAGCTACCACTGAGGGTGAAGGGAAAGGATAAAGGCAGGAGCAAGAAAAAGGAAACAACTCAGCCCCCTCACAAAAGATACATCACATCTGAGGACTGCTCTTCTTCAACCAACCAATTGAAAGAAAGTGCGTATAATGGTGTAAACATATATCAAATGGAAGTTTAGTGATCCCATCCTGAATCCTCTTTAGCTTGCTGCCAGTGCTTTGAAAAATGACCTTATCTGCATCTGTGGCTCTGAGAGGAGCCAGGAAGGCACCCTGTAACACACAGCCCCTTTCAAACACTGCAGATCACATACATTACACTGCAGATCATATACATTAGTTATGTACCTTGCCTTTTGGAGCATATATGTACTAGCCTGTTATTAATTATTAGTGAGATTTGGTTTCCCAGCTCTGGTTCTCAATGACTTTATAAGGAAAAGAAGGCAAAGGGACAAGGCAGAGTTATGCACAGCTGTCTTAAATAGCAAGATTATTTTTTGCCTGTATTTATCCCATTGTACTTTAAACAACCAGCTCATGTACCTATACATCCTATAAGGCCCCAAAAGTCAGTGAAGGTCCTTCACCTCACTGTTGATCTGTCACCTTTTTGAGATTCCCATTTGTCTCTATTGACTTCAGAGATGCATCTAGATTTATTTAGGGAGGTCAAGTGCATGCACAGAAACGAGGTTGGGTCTGTGGCACAATCCCCTGCGTAAGCTTTGCTCTGTGTATTTGGGTCCCCAGAAAAGCAGAAGAGCAGCTGGATGCTAAGGCTACTCAGAACCATCTGGCAGGGTTCCCTTCACTGTATTCCTGGCTGACCACTGGCTTACTGGTGCATTCTGCCTGCTCACCTCAGCTCTGCCCTCACAGCCCCCCATGTTAAAAAGGAGATTAATGGTATTTTCTGCCTTTCTCAGTATTGAAGTGAATAAATGAAAAACGCTGCACAAATCTCACTGGAACCACAGCTGCTTTGTTATCTCTCCTTGGCAGAAGCCACAGAAGTCCAGAACCACTGAGGCTGGATGAGACCTCTGGAAGCCATCTAGTCCAACCCCTTCACGAAGGGCCAAATTTAAAGCTAGATCCAGCTACAAAGTTACAGCCAGTTAGATTAGGTCAGTTTGGCTTAGGTTCCAAACTTTCTGGCCCTGCAGTGAAATAAAATAAAAGGAGTAGTAAGAAGGTGGAAAGAGAAACCTGGAGATTCAGAATCAAGGCACTTGCACTGTCAGTTACTCTCTCATCTCTGTAGTAAGGCACTGGCATGAGAGAACACCCCGTGCTTGGGAATGCAAAGTTCACCAAAAAGATGGTTCCTATTGCTGATGGTCATGTCTATGACAGCATATGCACTTGCACCCAGTATAATGTATATTCCGAAGGAACAAACAATGGATTTACGTGGTCAGGGGTAAGGGGAGAAATGCTGACTGTGGGTTAGCTGTCCTAGACCTCCATCCTACTCTATTCACTCACTAACATATGTCCATATGTGACCAGGACACCTCTGCTCCTTTGCAATGAGGAGTGTGGGAAATAGATTGTAGCACGGCTCAGGTAATATTCCTGCTCATCCTTTCTGCCTCCACTTTCTAGAGCCTGCTTGGCTGGGAAGCTGACTCATTAAATGAGGAGCAGAAAGCAGCAATTTGGTGTTCTGAACTTGTCCCCACCTTCTTGACAAACACCTGTGCAAATCACACCTTGCACCATCTCACACAGATGGCTTGCAGGCCAGCTCTCTCATCTGCACAGCACCAAACTGACAACTCTATCACATATTGAAGTGAGATGACTGGAGAACTGTATCTTCAGCTACTCTGTCCCATGGGTTGGAGAATCAGATTATATTTTCATAGCTTTGAAATGAAATACCACATGCAGCTTGCAAAGCAAATAATGGTGAAATAATCTGGCGCTTTTTAATCAATCATTTCACTGAGGAGGACTATGGTTTAGCTTAAAAATGTTGAAGAAGGACATGGCATGAGTAATACATGCATAGGAACAGTTCATTTGTTGTGATTTTACATTCCCCTCAACATGTTGTAGCTGTTTACACTCCACACAAATCAATTTAAGAGTATCTGGGGGAATCAGAAAGGGTCATAAACCCATCTGTCTTCTGTAGCATTCATTGAATGGGTTGGACCTTAGCTCTGCTCTTTGGGGAGGGATGGGGAAGCTTCTTCCACTCCGGTAAACTAAAGGAGCTCTCAGCTTTCCCCAGCAGAGCACCCGCTGCTCAGCTCTGCCCCAGTAATATCCTGGGCAAATAGCCCAGCCTTACCCCATCTCTGACAGTGGTCAGTAGTGAGAGCTTAGGCAAAGGGGACAACAAAGGTGGAGTGATCTTTTCCCCTGTAAGGTCTCCCAGCTCCGCCCAGTCTCTGATTTAGGAACTTCTAGAGCTTCATAGCGGACCTAGGTGATAGTCTAGATGTCGCCAACACAATCTAATGTTCACCAGAAACAGCAGATTTGTCCAACCTGGCTGATTTTCCATCCCAAGACCAGCATTCAAGCAAGACATGGTTAAAGGAAAGATATATGCATTCACTGTGTGTGTGTATTTGGGTGGTGAGAGGGGAGCTGATATGGCCTTGGAGTGACCAAGAGCTCACAGGAACAAGCCTTAATCTTTGGTAAAGCAGCCGTGCTCTGACTTTTTGTCTCAGCAGCTCCCCCTCGACCTCTCAGGTGAACCCTCAGCAGATGACTCACCAGTCATTAATTCTGCATTTCTTCCATCAGTCTGGCTGGAGCCAGTGCTAAATTTAAATGCTATACATTCGGCTGGAGTGAGAACACTGAAGCAATATAGAGAAGACATTTGAAGTGTGCTATGAGATCCAGAAGGCTGAGATTTAAATGATGCCTCCTTTCCATCAGCAGCCTAAGGATAGGTGGCTTTACTCCAAAGTGACCAAAGTGGAAAAGAAGTGGCTGGGGAGGAACTCCTTTCCTACAAGTGAATTGTCACCCATAGCTTGAACTCTTTGGGCCAATCTACCTCCTTCCCCACACAGAGGAATCTGTGCTTGAGAAACCAATCCATCCATGTGCAGATATGACAGCTTTGCCTCCCCACCCATAACAGACCAATATGTGACTGAAAGAAGGGGTTTGCCTCCCCTTATTAGTGAAAGTGATGTGGTTTTGAAAAATGAATCCCTCTTACATGTAATCAAGTATATTGAGAGACTGAATATTGTAAGAAATCAACATCTTGGGATGCCATGCCATACCACTGTTCAGCAAATACATCTTCAGGCCTTTATTCCTACAGTGTTAGTGTTGAAAAAATGACTATGAGGAGGTTCCTCCTTAGGACATATTAAGTGAATCCTCACCTCAGTCTGAGGTCATGAGAGCTGAAGTGTTTGGTGTCCTGTCTGGGGAGCTGATCCAAACTCAAAGAAGGAAAAGTAAGTGGGGAAGAAAATATTGTCAAGAAAATGTTGGAATGGTGACAATAATCCTGCTAATCTGTCTCTGCAGAGTCACACAGTCTACTTACAACCTGAACCTCTCAGCAGCTTCAGAGAGAAGTGAAAACTGCTTGTAAAAACTTTTCCAACAAACTCAGACATTACCTCAGAACAGAACAAGTAGCACCTAGTCCTTTGCAAGTTATGGGTTTCAAATCCTGAATCATGAGTGAGTGCTATAACACTCCTGTTTTGGGACAGCGTCCTCAAGAATCTGAGTTGGTTCATGCTGGCTACCCAATCTGGGAGGCAGAAGATGTGAAAACAGTTTCATTCTGGAACATTGTCCATGAGAAGTTATGTAGTGATGGTCCCTGATCTGCTACAGCAGACCTACAGCAGAGCATTGCTGTGCAGGAAATTATTCTACAATCCTATGAATCCAGGCAAGGTCAGCAGCAAAGCTACTTTCTATTTCTGGGCTTCTATCTTCCTCCCTAGCATTAGCCTGGCTGGTCTGTTTTGCTTGGTACAGGATGTCTCTCGCTGTCCATGTCTATCATGTCCAGTGTGATGAAGACCTTGACCAGACCCTCAGGGTGCTATACCAGCAGTTATATCCTATGAAAAACAAAGGAATTCCTCAGTTCATGCATAGCTGGCGTTATAAACCTTAACTGATCTGAACAAAACAAGGAAACCCAGTATCACACGTGTATGCTCAACTTTTCCCCTTCTTTTGTTGTAGAAAAATATCTGGTAATCTACACTCACACAAAAGGGTGAAAAATGCATCGGCTCTGCCAACAGCATGATGGTACCTCCAGGAGCATGTTAGGTATGAAGAGGATGTGCTGGTGCTCCAAGGAGAGAACTCCGTTTCAGAGACTACAGCATGATGGGCTCCGCTGAGGTTTCCTGGAGCAGGTTTGGCACATTTTGCTAAATCGGTCGCGGCTCCAGCACTCTTCCAAGTGTGCATCTGTCACAGTCCTCCCATGCCAGTAAGGCTTTTACACTGGGTGTTGGTTGCACCTGCATGTTTTACTGCAACAAGAAGAACTGTTCGTTTTAAGTAGCTTTTTACTTTCTCGGCATTTCAAAGCACACGGGGATAAAATAATAATAATGATAATAACAATAAAAAAAGAGATCCAGAACTAGGTTGGCAAACATAATCACAAGGTATATTAAAAAGTTAAACATAGCTCGTTGCTTTGAAAATCAAGCTCCACGGGAAGCCGAGGATGTGTTGTCCCTTGGCTTTATGTCACTTTTTAAAAGGAACGCTGTAATTGAGTAATCAGCTTGCTGGTTGTCATGGCAATCGCTGCCGGCTGCTGCTCCGCCGCTCCCCAGCATCCCTGCGCTCCCAGGCCGCCGAGCCCCAGCGCTCCCCGCTCTCCCAGCCAGAGCCCAGGACTTGGCATCAAACAGCGAAGGAGAATAAATATAACATAGGTAGGACATGGCCTGGAGGAGGAATTGAGTCACAAATCCAATGGCACCTTCCGCTGTCGGTCGGCAACTTGGGGTGCGCTGTTAAGTCATTTAGCAGATGGCAGCGCTAGGGCAGTTTGCATCTCATGCTAGTGGGGGGCTCGGGGAGTTAATTCCAAATTTAAATGCAGTGTGGAAAGGGAAAAGTATGTACAGGATCCATACTGGGAAAACTGTTTGTCAGTGGCCTTTACCTGGTGATTAAAGTCAACTCATGCTGATCAGCATTTAAACTTTTAACCGAAGGGCGGATCTGCTAGCAATGGGACGCGTGTGTATGGATGAAAGAAGGAAACAGGTTAAGTTGAGGTTTCTAAAATGCACAAAGGGGAATGACTTCTTTTATCCAGTGCTGGAACTTCACCTGCTGTTTCTCCAGGGGAATCCTCTCATCGGGAGCTCAAGAGAAGGTTTTTGAAGAGTGGAATGACTATTTTCTAGAGAGAAAGGCACGAGAGACTAAATCACACAGTAAAGGACAGATATATTCAATCGAGAATAACTCAAAATCTTCCATATTGCTGGCTTCCCTCACTCCCAGCTGCTACATTGGCATTCCCACACCACATCGACATGGAGCTATCACACCCCCAAGTGCACTCTAAGATCTCTGCACAGGGCTTCCTTCATTGTACACGGTGGAAACATCCTAACTTCCCATACAGTGAATGGGACAACGTCTTTAATGCTTCTTGCTGACTGCAGTCACAAGTGACAAGCTGCACAAGGCATCTAGAAATGAAGTACTGTATTGGTGAGCATTACGGCTTCAGCATCTTGTGCCTCATATCACACTACCCCTGGCATGAGTATTTCTGCACTTGCTGCCCTGAACATAGGTAGAAGCTCTCCTAAACCTGCAATTTGCCCCAAGAGAGTGGTTAAGGTTAGGTTTTTCTAAGCATGTCTTCTATACTAGGTGGGAAAAGCAGCCCATGGAATAGAAGTGCTCTTCATCCCACTCCACTTCCAACATGATGGCCATGACACAGAGGGTCCGTATCAATGTGTTAATAAACCGAGTGCAACCTACGCCCTGGCAGAGTGAGTCCTGCATGTGCTGAAGACCGCTCTTTGGTCACAAAGTGACACTTTCAGATTTACAGCATGGAGCCCCCTTCAAGGGCTGCTTAAGAACCATTCTTAAAAGACAGTGTTGCTTCAGGCTCATGACCAGCTCAGGACACTCGTGATTCCAGTACAGAGCTGGAGTGAGCTGGGGCAGTGGTGAGCCACTGGGTGCAGTGATGCAATATTCCCAGCAAGGCAGTCCCTGACCTGAGGTCACCTCCAGACCTACATCATTAGGACACTATTCTAGCTTCATTTCTCCATGCAAGCATCTGTTGAGGTTTTGGCCTTAGGTCACTAGTTGCAAACTGAACATCTCCTTGAGAGGAAAACAGATAATTCATCTTGAGAGGAAAACAGGTAATGCATTTAGATTTATCCTTCTTCAGGCACTGGGATATTGTGGCTATGACATATACAGAGAATCAAGCCAAAAACCAAAGTCCTTTAAACATGGATTAGCCACACCCTGCTGGTAATGCTGTCACTCCACAAAAGCTGAAGTTTGTGTTAAAAAGAACCAAACATATAACACCTGTCCTCCTAAATGGCTAAGCAAACAAGCTAGGACAGACCAACATGTTCTTCCTCAGATTCAGATTATTTTCAATATTTTTTTTTTTCAGTCATGCAACATCTTAGAGTTTCATAAATGAGGTCTAAAGTAAGTGACAAATGGAAGACTGCTGTCTCTCCAACCCACTAAAAGATTTCTCCCTAATATGTCTGATGGCATCTCAAATTAATATTGTTTCGTTTGTTTGCTGCCTTCTGCATACCCCAAACATGACAACATCATTCTGCAAATTAGTTCTCCTTACTTAGCTGCTTCTGCAAGAGCTGGTGGAGGCTGTATGATGCACTGTTGCTTCGCAGAGTTTACATAAATATTGCTTTTGTTCCTCCTCGATTTTTAAGGCTAAAAGGGTGTGTGGTTAAAAGCTATCTGAATCCCAGAGACATCAGCCAGCACAGCAGAAGAGAGTGAATACTAAGCCTGATCAAATTTAAGTACACCATAACTCTTGATGGTGTCCTTTAAAAATTGGTCTCTGCATACTGGAAAGAATGTTCCCCCATTTGTAATAATCACATTTTCTTTTGCTTCTCTAAGTTTAGCACACTTTGTTTTGCACTCTGTAATGTCCTTAGCAGAATATGCCATGCTCAAGTCTATCTAGCAAGTTGGAACAGTGATAGCAATTTTAATTAATCACTGTAAGGTTCTATTTTGCATGAAGAAGGCTCAGCCTCTTTGACCCATTAATTAAATTGTGGAATTTACAGTTCCTTGAAAATGTTGAAGAAGCAAAAGATTAGACAGATCTGAGCTGTATTTGAAATGGAAATTGAGACACATTGGACTGTGGATACGGAAGAGCAAAGCGACATGTTAAAAAAAATGCTTTTAGTTCAACAGCCATCCACTAAGCCAAAGCCAATTGGAAACATGAATTTTTCGTGACAAAAATAATACAGCAGCAAGAGGCCATAGGTTAGATCTTTAGGGGTGAATTGGCCAAGCTCCTTTAATCCCAACAGAAACTCCAGCTTCCACAGCAAGAATTTGGTTTCCATACTTCTGTGAGTGAAATGATCTAAATTATTCCCCTTTGTTAAGGAATTAAATCCTGACATGTTTGGGCGATGCCCTGGAGAAGCGAAAGCTGGCTGATTAAAAAGACAGAGCAAAGACTGTGGGTCCTTCTGGCCCCAGCGGAGCTCCTAACCCACAGCAGGTCTGCAGGCGAGCGACTCGCACACCTTGTGCTGCAAACGGAACTGCAGAGGTGGGCGTAAGCACCAGGCTCTTATTGTAATTCCAAATCTCTCTCAGTGCTGAGGTAGGAAAAGTAAATATTTTATTGAAAAAGTAGTTGCTTATAATGTTAAATTCATCGATAAGGAAGCTCAGGTTCCTTTAAAGTCTTTCTGTTGGTTACTGGCGTAAGACTCAGTTTAGTAAAACCAGTAGGTATTTCTTCTGGGAAATTATTGTGCAATGTAGTAGAGAATTGTGTATCTTTCTCTGTTCTACCCTGTAATATTGTATTAATTAATACAGGGACCTGCTGCGGATCCCATTCAGAGAAACAACTGGAACTCTGACTTAGGTAAAGCACATCAGCAATAGATACACAAATCTTAAATCGCTATTATTTGTTTGCATTCTCAAAGCATTAAAAATCTCTGTAATAAACGTACCATAAACATGGAGTAAAAAATGCTCCCTGTCTCAAAGCCTTGAAGCACTGATACCGCTTTGCTCCAGGAAAATATTTTGAGGTCTGAGTTAATGTATTTGGGTTCAGCTGGATTCGGGTTTATAGCTTGTGCCTGGCTGTGAGGTGGATTTGGAAGGGAGGATCGAGGAGATTGGGGACGTCAGGCAGAGGGGTACACACAGGGACTGCAAAGAACACAACTCCAATGGTGTGATTTTGACTTTCTGCTGATTTCCTGAATCTTCAGGACTTGTATCAATAAAAATATGCTTGACTATGTATAGCTGTAAGTTAATGACACTTATTCATCTACTAGGATTTTACATTTCTTTTTCCCCCCAAAGAAGCCAAGAGAGACCTGTACTCAAACTATCATTGAGAAACTTCCTATCAGCAAAAGTAACTTCGTCAGAGAATTTAAATCATTACCAGTATTTAATATTCATCCACTTGTTTTCCACCTCCACAGACTGTCCATGCTTCTTGAATTTTTTTCTGTCCCAGCCACAGGTATGTACCCTCCCACTCCCGTTCCTGGTATCCCCTGCTGCCACCCTGTGTGCAGAACAGCTCCTCCAGGCCATGCAAGTGTCTCACTTGGGCAAGCGTCCAGGCAGAATAGACACACAAATATTTGACTGTGTAACATGTGGAGGTTGAAACTGCAGCTGCACTGGGAAAATCACTCAGGAAACTTGATGTGGTATATGGATTAAAAATTATTAGTGTGAAATCCTATTCTGCATGACTAGATATTTGTTTTCCTAAAATCTTTCCTAAATAAGATGATATTCCCCTCCCCCAGACAGTGATGTTACTAGTATTTCTTCAGCCAGTCATTATGCCTAGGACAAGACTTCGGCCTCCTTACTCTTGGCATGACAGTATTAACAATTCTTACAAAAACATTTATCCACATCTTCTTGGCAGTATTAAATCATCTACCATCCCACGTATACAAGCTGGCTGATGGATGTATGCAAATGCCTAACGGTAAGGAAAGACTTTTTAATATACAGCCTCAGTAAATTACTGAGATTATTACAAGAAGAGAGAAGGCATGATAAGCTGTTCTGTTGTTGACTATATATTCCCAGGACACAGTGGTGATAGGCAGGCAGGCAGATAGGTGTTTGGGATACCTACCTAGCTGAGAATCTCAAACATAAATATATGTTCTGCGTTCCCCAATTATTTGCTTTGTAGCTTCTCAAGGTACATGAGCACTGCCCTCTTTCTAGGTTTCCTAGGTTTCTAATTTAAGTGACTAAAGAAGCAAACCTTTCCATTTCTATTTGCTTCCTACAAATAGCTCCCAGCACGGCGTATGCCGCAGAGCAGCAGGTATTTAACATCCGTGCGTGGCCCTTTGCTGCTTGGGCTATGGCTGTGGCATTCTGCCTTGTGCCTGTGACAGGGAAAAATATAGGTGTCCATGTACCAATGCAGTGCTGAGAAACTCAAGCCCACCGGTTGCCCCACAAGGCAGAATGCAAGGGGCTGGGGGGGCCGGGGTGCTCCTGCGCTCCCCGGGAATCGCCTCCCGGCGGCAGCAGCTCAGGCTTTAAGTGAAAAAGTGGCAGCAGGTGGCGCTCAGGAGCACCCAGAACCGCTCCGGGCTCGCGGGTGACAAATTCGGAGCTCCCCAAGGTGGCTGCTGTGCCCAGCGCACCTGGAGCGGCGGCCCCAGCGGGGGTGGTGGGAAGCAGCAGCCAACAGCACCCTCCCAGTTGCTCCTCAGCTCCCAGCGCTAGCTAAAGAAATGGGAGAGAGCAGGGGGAACCCCAAATCATCCCATTTTGAAGTGCAGTTTCAGCTTTAGTTCTGGCTTGGTAAGAAATTTGGAAAAAAAAAAAAAAAACCAACAACAAAACCAAACCAAACCCAATATTCCTACAGAAAGAATATAAATTTGTAGGAGATTCTAGCAGCTTGTAGAAAACTATCTATTTAACTCTCTGCTTGAAATCCTTTTGGGCTTCTCCATAGAGGAAATGCTTGCATGATGGAGCTGAAACATATGTTCCCAGAGCTGAGAAGGACAGAATTCATTTTCATTACCTTTATTTTTGTTCAGTTTATTTTTATTATTATTATTATTTTGCATTCAGTGGAGGCTTTTTTTTTCAAACCGCTCAAGATGCTTTTCTACTGTTTTTATTTCATTGCCCGCTTTCTGAACCAATACGCAAGCACTTATGGGAGAAGATTTATGGATCTGGAAGCAGAAAGTTTGCTGTCAGTTGGGTTGCTTTCCAAGCAGAGACCTGTGCCTGAGCAGGTCAACAGGATGGATTGAAAAAAAGAAAAAAAAAAAAAGCTTTGAAAATAAAAAGTAAGATAGAGGGAAATTGTATGCATCTGTTATTTATTTCTACAATTAGCAGCTGACTGTGCTCTGCATTTCAAGCAGTTTAAGGTCTTCCTTCTCCTTTTTAACAACAACAACAAAAATCTGTTTAGTGGCAGTATTAGATATTATAGTAGGACTTTGGGGGTTTTATTACGCTTTTTGTCACCAAGTGTGCTTCATAAAATCTCTTAAGTGACTACCAGAACTCGGCCTCGTATGCACAATAATAAAAATGCTTAGCAGTTATGCTGCTTTTGACACGTCAAAGCTTTCCGCAGACCTTAAGTGCATAGCCACAGGAGAGCTTTCCCTGCTACATACGTTAAGACGGGCAGAGCTAGCAGGCACTATTTTCCCAGCACTCGCGTTTACTGGTGCCAGGCTGCGGGCAGCTGGCCCAGGCTGTGGGCAAGGGTGGGTGCTGCTCAGCAGAGCATGGGCACAACTGCTGGCCACGCACATCCCGGTGCAGATGGTATGGCTGGCTGCCGTCCCAAGCTTTGTCCGTGTAAACCTGAGCCACTGGCTTCCCAGAGCTGCCTGAAACCTCCTCACGCTTGTATTTTTGATGAATCTTATTTACCCCTGCATCACACGATATGGGGGAAATCTTGAATAGGCCTGTGGGCTTGGCGTCAGTCTGAAGCTCCTGCCAAGGAGCAGAAAAGGAATAGAAAGGAAGCCTGCATCTGGAGCCCAGGACATATGTGAGGTTTTCTCTACAAGGCATGTGGGCTGCTGGCCCTACCTGCAGCCCCAGCTGCAATTGGGACACACAGGGACAGTGTGCTTGGCTTTTGCACCGCTACTGAAACCCAACGCTAGCATAGCCCTGCTGTCAGGGCTCGCTGTCTATTTGAGAACCATCTGGGGGCAAATGGGACTTAAAGTGAGTGAGATAACTGAAGGAAGACTTAGATCAATATTTCAGGAAGCCATCTGTGCCGAGACAGCTATAACTGAGGCCAGGCAGTTGAGCAGAAAAGCGAGGGGCAAAGTAGCTCTGTGTATAGTAAGGAGACATTATTGCTAAACAGCCCCTGCTTTGGGTGACACCTTTTAGAAATTTAAGGATAATTCTTCCAAAGTAAGAGGTTCATAATAGACCTTGGGCTGGGGAAAGCCTTTAAATCCTGTTCTTTAGACATTCTTCCAGAGGTCAAGCTCAGGAGAACAGATTTCAGTTTCTACATGCACTGATTCAAAAGGGGATTTGGAGCATCGGTTACAATCGCTGTTGCTCACACTAAGGAGAGCCTTAGCAAAGGTTTGCCCAAAGCATCTCCAAAGCAATAGCCTGGAGTTAGCATCTTTCATGGAAGCTTTCTAAAACCTTGCTCTTCTCTCTGTGGAACAGGGTTGACTTTACATGTCATCTGCCTTACTCTGTGGTATGAGATCTGTTAGTAGTCTGTAAAATCAATTAGCAACTTAGCACTCAGTAGACCCCCCCCCTCAAAAAAAAAAAAACCACCCAACAACCTGCTTATGTACTTATGACAGTGTGTTAAACAATTTTTCAACTAAAGGCTTTATTGCTGGGGTGACCTCCCATCCCATAAGGAAGAGAGAGTCCAAGATAGGAAACATCTGCTGAGCATATACTGTCAGTATTAATAAGATCAGGCATAGAGCAGTATCCACGTAAGAGCAAGAAACAACTACAGAGCTGCAAAGCTGCTCATCCTCAAATTAGGGTGAACAGGTTTTCCCTTGTGACCAGAAGAGTTTGCATTTCTTATTCACTGACAATGTTTTCCAGTTATCTGGCTCTTGGGAAGTCCCCTCCACACATCCAGTTTGCTATCACCCTCTTCAGTGATGTTCTATTTTATTTAAGGAAGTGAGCCTCTAAAAAACTAAAGTCATAATAAGTAACGCTCTTTTTTGTTTCTCTCTGTGATCACATAATTAGGTCTGGTTTAAGCCTGATTTTTTCAGCTGTGTTGGACATTTGCATTCCTTTTGCATGTGCCTGTGTGCGCACACACACGTACGGTTCTGTCAGAGGCTGTACCGTGTGAGTTCTTGGGAGGTGAAAGCAAACCTCTGATTTCTGTGTGCTTGCTAACCTTTTAAGTCAGAAGAGATCGCTTAATGACAGCATCGGGCTTAAAAGCACTACTCATTCTGCACCCACCAGTTTGACTCATGGCCAGCCTGACTCAAACCTTTCAGGAAGACAGGAGTCCCCTGGGGGGTGCTGGTCTCCAGCTCTTTGACAAATCCTTTAAAAGAAACAAAACAGAACAAGGTCTCTCAGTACTTTCAGTTTGTCTTGACCCGAGCTTTGGCGAGTAGCACCTTATCTTTGTGTTGTCTGAGCACCGTTTCTTCTAGAAAAGGCTGAGAGAAAAAATTTCAGGAGTATTTACATGAGTTAAAAGCATACCAGGGAACGTCAGGGTGTGCTGAAGATGGGCTTCTGCGTAAGGCAGAAACAACCATGCAAACCTCAGAGTAATGAATTTGGGTACCAGCAGCACTCTAGACGCAGCAGCATGGGGATTAGAGCGGGCTGCCAAACTCACTGACGAGGCCGGGTAAACGAGCTGCGTGCTGGGTTTCACGCTGCTGCAGCTTGACTGACATGGCTTCCCAAGCAAGGCAGCACATTCTCACACATCTCATCAGTGCTTCAGATAAGCAGCCTCCCTGAAAAGCCCTGGTACATGACAATGTTCAAATAACCCATGGAAGAAAAGGAAGGAGAAGGTCTTGGGAAGTGGGAGCCATTGCAGGAAATAAGCAGCAGGAAATTTAAAGCAGAGAGCTGTAGGTAAAGGTTTCTGGGCCAAATCTGCCCTTGTCTCAGATATCTGTGCACATAACCCATAGCATATACTTGTGACTATACAGGCAGCCTGGGACATCAGCTGGCACATACCCCCAGCACACTGCAGTCAGCGTTGTACAGGCGATGCTTAGGGTAATATTTTCAAGAGAAGTCTTTGTGGTGGTTGAAGAAATTTCTGCACAGGCACTCAATTTACAAAATACACAAGGATGAGGTATCTTCATATCAGGTGGTACTGTTTCCTTTCGTGTAATTTAATTCCCTTTATTTAGTTTTTTTCCCATCTTTGTCTCTTCATGTGCTTCAGGTCCAATTTCCATTGGCTTTTCATTTCCTGTGAGTTTAAATACAAAGTCATCTGTCTTGGAAATTTCTCAGTAGATTGAGACTTTATATTCCTCTCTAGGTCTTTTGTTATTTAAATAAAGCTTAGGGTAATATTTTCAAGAGAAGTCTTTGTGGTGGTTGAAGAAATTTCTGCACAGGCACTCAATTTACAAAATACACAAGGATGAGGTATCTTCATATCAGGTGGTACTGTTTCCTTTCGTGTAATTTAATTCCCTTTATTTAGTTTTTTCCCATCTTTGTCTCTTCATGTGCTTCAGGTCCAATTTCCATTGGCTTTTCATTTCCTGTGAGTTTAAATACAAAGTCATCTGTCTTGGAAATTTCTCAGTAGATTGAGACTTTATATTCCTCTCTAGGTCTTTTGTTATTTAAATAAAAACAATTAGGAGGTAAAAATCTATCTTCCTTGAAACGGAAACCTCAATTTCAATCAAACATTTGCCATGTACATAAACTGTTATAAACTATTCCATTCCTATAGCTTCCCATAGGTACTAATAGAAAAAAAGGTTTTCTGTTACTTCATTTAGAATCCCCCCACCCCCCCTTTTTTTTTGGGGGGGGGTCTCAGAAGGGTCTGTCATATACTCTACATCACGAGGGTGCAGAAGGATCAGTTTGCTTCTCCCCATCTTTTCCATGCCAGTTGTTAGAATCCTAAAAGCAGCACTCACATGGCAGCTGGGTGCCAGTAACTTTTAAGTCTGACCCTGTGTCTTTTGCATCCAAATTCTACTGTCAGGTTTTCATTGCAGGAATTCTTCACTGTTCTCTCTTGTCTTTACATCTCAATCCTTAGATTGCTTTAACTTTTTTCCTTTTGAGTTACATTTTAAGCCATCATTCTGCAAAAATTCAATAAAGCAGGTTAAAAAAAATGCCTTTATCTACCAACACACTAATTTTATTTCTATCCGCATTTCAAAGGAGCAAGTTCATTTTCAGACAGAAAATATCTATGATGCAATTTTTTTTTTTTTTTTAAACTGCAGGTAACATGCTTCAGCCTTCAACAGCACTGTTAAAAAGATAAACCTATTCTGAAGCATTCATCTTTACCCTTCATGCACAAAACAGTCTGGATTTATAAGTGTCCAGACACTGATGGAAATTGGAGCAAGAAAGGGAAGGAAGAGTGAAGAGCAATTTTTTTTGAAAGGTGGCTTTCATGGGAGGGAAACATGCTGGACCTATTAATATTCATATTAATATTCAGCTGCAACAAGATTTCTCATCCTAGGTAGCACATTTCCATCTCCAACACACTGGAGCTGTATCAAAGCCCCCCCATCCCCTGGGGCCCCAGTGCTCCCTTCCCTGCTTCAGCCATGGGGGCTCAGTTCATTGATAGCAACCTGAGGATAAGCAAGGAATCACTTGGGTTATGCCTGCTGCTGAAGCGTAACTGGAAGGAACTTGGCCTGCAGCAGCTCTGTTTCTTTTTCCTTCACCCAGGAGATGTTGATCTTTATCCCAAGAGGCTTCAAAGCATGGAGGTGAATCCCTGAGGTTAGGTAACAGAAGAATTCTCTACCACGTGTCCAGGATAGGATGTGGAACCATACATGGTTCTTCAGTGCTGTTGAGAGGAGAGGCTACCTGCTCCATGCTGACACTTTCTCTGCCCAGTCTGGCCAAGCAAGCTGCTCCAACAGTGCCCAGACCTCCACCAGCACAGAAGACCAAAGCTGCTCCTGCAGCTCCTCTGGTGTTGCTGAGAGCCTGTCTCCTCACAGTTCCAGGCAGCAGCTTTTCTCATGGGTCACCTGGACCCTCACCTGGAGCCCAAGAACCCACCATAGTGACCACCACGCCAGTAATACTGATGAAGTGGGAAGTGAGTAGCATGGCACAAAGCTAAGGCACATCTGTAGCCTATGTGCTTTGTCCTTCTTGAGTTTTCAAAAAGGCTGCTACAATGCTAAGAGCATCTCAACAAAATAACAACATAAAGGTTTAGTCATCTTAAATACAAAAGTTGGTTCCTTCTCTCCTGTTATTTCCCCCCCCCCCAAATTATTATTGTATTTCATTTTTATTTGTACTTTCTGAACAGTAATGCATTTCAAAGAACAGGATTAAATCTCTCAAAGTGAGGTAATAAAACTGAAGCTGTAATGAAACTCACTGGATATACAGGGAGATATTTCATTTAGGCATTGGAATAAAAATCTAGTTACATTCCTGATCAGAATAATTCATGACCAAAATGCCTCGTCCTATTTTTAATTGTCCTTGTTTTTCAAATAAAAGTTATAGATGGTTTGGCTAAATCACTGCCTGTCAAACTTAGGTTGTGAATGGCTCAGTGAATCCCAAGGGACACTTTCAGTTTTTAGGGCAATTCATTTATTTATTTGGCTATAGTAATAAAGCACATATCCAGAGATTTACATTCTTATTCTACTACTTAAAATGTATAAACCATACGGAAGTGACAGCAAGGAACAACAAGAAAGAGCTTATACAGCAGCTCTGAACAATATTCCTTTTTTTTTTTTTAACCAAGATCTGAATAAACGGAGCTTTTTCTTAAAATTCTAGGGAAGAACACAATGGTTAGATAATTGAGATCTATTCCTGCTTTTTGACAAATATCTGAAGTGCTTGATTAAAACCAGAATCGAAGATCATGGCACATTTAATCTGATTTGCTAATAATGGTTGCTGTAAATACATTGTATTTAGTGTCCTGACACAATACGCTTGTTTGTACACTGAAACAAGGAAAAGATGCAGCTTGCTCATTTCAGAGAAACATTAAAATACAATAGGAGAGACAAAACAGAAAGCAGTGGGAAGGCTATTGTGGCTTATAATGTACTCTTCAAACCAGGATAGTTACATTTATTCTAAAAAACGTTGCTCCCTCAAACCAGAAGGGTTTGCAGTAGAAAGGGATGTTATTGGCTTGTTAACAAAAACTGAAGAGCAATTTTCCCCTCTGTCTATGCTGAGACACCTTTCTATCAGAAACTGTAATGGCAGACTACTCTTCTTCTGTCCCCAGCCCCCAGAAAAATACAGTGCATGACATTCCAGCAGCCTTATGAGTTCTTTAATTAAAATAACGACATCTTCATATTCCTCAACTATTACACCTCTATGGTTTCCAACTAAACTTAAATTTCCCAGATGTGCTCCAAAGCCCTTTTCCTTTGCTAGTGAGGCACACAACAGAACAACCTAAGATCAGGTCAAATTTGCTTTGCAGCGGCTCCTTCCACGGGAGGGTCCATTTCCCCCAGCCTTTACTGCAAGCACCCTGCCTCATTCTCCTTTTTTCCATGACTAGCTCTTTACCCATTAGCCAGTATTAATGCAATGTACCCCACAGCATCTCAGCCATCAGTCCTTGTTTCTCGTGGTCTGTTCCCACCAACAGCCACAGTTCAAGTCCAAATTTGCCACTCAGGTGAATTAGTCCAATGACTAATACGTTCAGTTATTCATTAGTGAGCGAGTTCAAAACATAACAAGATACCCAGCAACCAGGTCCAAACAACGCAAGTCATCAAGTTCTTTCATACACATATAATCAGTTTCTCAGATGTCAGATCATGCATTTTCTTGTTGATCAGTCTATCATTTATCTATCAAATGTTTCTGAATTAATTAATTATCTGTGCCAGGTACACACATAAGCCCCAGTTTTTCCTACACCGTTTTATTTGATATCTTCCAATCTGCACGTACTCATCTCTACTGTCCTTTTTTCAGTCCTTTCACAAACTACAGAGATCCTGCTCCTTGGTTTGCTTTCTACCCTATCCATCACACTTTTAAACACCCCATCATTTTAGCTGCATATTTAGAGTAATAAGACTTACTGTTCATCAAGCCTGCATAGCACTGATTTAGCCTACAGACCTAATCAACGTGGTCTTTCTCTGGCCCCAAACACTAACAGTGCATAAGTGTTATCTTTAACAAATTACAGATCTATGTCAGCATACAAGGCCTCATGCAAAGCTGAAGGAAGAAGGGAAAACTTCCTCTACAGCTTGAGGATCTTTGAACCAGAAACACTGTTCACTCTGCAAATACAGTTTATTGAAATATCATGTATACCTAATATAGATAGCTAAGAAAAAAAATCCTGTGTTCTTGCTATTTGGTGTGACAGAGACCAGTGTTTGCCCACACAAACATAATGATTCTAGTGTAGCTACTACAGAGAAGCGTACTGTTGACCTTGGCACGCGGACCAATGTTCACTTATCTGACTAAATCTAAAAGAAAAATGAAAGAAGCCATCAAAGAGACTGATGATGAATGAAAGCTTTCGATTTCTGCTCTTCCACAAGATATTTCTTTTGCAGCTGGACCGTTGCAGAAGATTTGTCATAAAATTTTAGAGCCGCTTCCATGTAGTTGTGGTGACGAGAGTACATTTGCTCTTCATTACCCAATACCCTGAAAATTGCTTCCTGCTCTTGGTAGCTCTGATGGAACATTGTTCACTGCCCCGTTGTTGTGTGCAAGCTGTCAGCTGGAATACGGGAAGCTCACAATGGGACACTGAAGTTGTTCTCTTCATAACACAACTGAAAAAAAAATCCCAACCAAAACACACCATGCAGTATAAAGTAGGAGCAAGAATCTGAGCAGACTAATCATTTCAGATGCTAAGCATCTTGCCAAACATCTGTTTATCTCAGACTGAGTATGAAAGCAGGGGGAGGTTTGCACAAGGAGCGGCTATACTACTGAGCGTGGAAAGCCAACACACCAGTGCAAAGCAAACACAAATCTACTGCCGCTTGCCAAACTGAATCAAGCTCACGGAATCTTATTTCTCAGCTTCTCCAGAGATAAGTTTGTCAGATGGACCAAAGTTAGTGGTGACAAAGATAGAGGAACAATATCTGCTGAACATAAGGATGTAGCCAAAATTAATATGGTTAGGAATGGGAGTTCAGCAGAGGCAAAGAAAAGATATATCCCAATTTAATACTCTCTGTAAGAAGAGAAGAATGCCCTTTTCAAGTAATGCCAAATATAAAAGTATGAAAAGCAGGGAAAAAAAATCACTGCACAGCTAGCTATCTGCTTTACAACATTTACTGATTTCAAATGTTTAAGTGTCTTTTCTGACTAAGCAATGCAAACAAATTTAAAATACAGGAAAGTAGTTGATTTTGATTGCAGGTTCACACACAAAACCCAAAGCTATCTGTAGCTTACCACTTTCCTAGTCATATGAATGACAAGGTAAAAAAAACATTTTTAACTTAATTTAGTTATAATTTCTTTTCTAAAGAGTAAGGAGCTGAACTTGGCAAAAGGGAAAAATAATAACCCCTTAAAATGGTAGTGTTCAAAAACCAGCAAAATAGAAACAAAAATACAGTATGATTTCTGTTATGAAGGTAGTGAGAATATTTAAGACTATAAAAGAAAAAGGAAATTCACGATGAAGATCTATCTCCAGCTATATTATCAGTGGTGAATGACCAGGTAGATGCACTCCATGGCATCTGTCATTGCAAATGGATTCCAGTGAGTTTTTTTATAAAAAAGTACAGCCTGCCTGCATAAGCAGCCAGTGACTTGGCTGACCTCAGCCTGGTTGTATTTGGGTACAAAGCCAAATTAAACGCGTAAGGATTAAGCTGAGGCTAACTCACACAGCCATTCCTGACCCTGGAGATGGATGAGTTATTTTGCTGTTTATGTTTGGGAGATGGCCAAATGCCAAAATAGACTTTTTACAGCTGCCATAGTCCCACCTCACTGCCATTCATACACAGGTTTCAAATATTCCTGCGATGTTCAGGCAATTCAGTTTGCAGTGCATACAGATTGCAGCAGGTCAGAAAATCTGCTCTGCTCCTGGAAAGCGTTTGACTTTTCACTTAAGATACACAAAATCACACAGGCAGTTAGCCTAGCCTAAAGTGGGGTTTGCTCAGCAGAACTTGCTTTCTGGTTATCATGGCAAATCTCCAACTTTCCATGAAAGGCAACGTGCTTCTAGAGGAAACATCACTTACTGGTCCTCAAAACCCAATGTAGTGCATCATCTCTGGGCAGTGAGGAAGACAGACTCCAGCCTGTGCCCTCCGGTGGTCGCCCCTACTTGGGCTGGTGTTTTGGGTCTCCCTGGTGCCCTTCAGCACCCTGGGCGGGGTGGGCTCCTTGATGGAGCAGAACCTGAGACCATGCTGCTGTGCTTGGTGTCCAGAGCTGGGTCATGGCAGGAGAGGTGGTACTCGGGGCAGGAACTCTGTTTCTGCAGCAAGACCTGCAGTGGCCCTGCCAAGGTGCTGCTGCCCTGGGAGCTTCTCTGGGGTGCAGGGCAGTGCCTCCATGCTTGGGTGCTGCCCTGCAGGGGGGGTTCCAGGGAGAGCAGGGGGAGCACAGGGCATGTTTCCTCCAGCACCACACAGCCTGCATGACATTTGCTGGTGTGCAGACGGTGCCTGTTCTCCAGCCTTGCCTTACTGCACTGCAGGGATCCCCCAGCCAGCCATCAGCATATCTGAAATGTCATGGAGATTGGGGAAGTTCCCCACAGCTGGACAAATCATAAGACAATGGACATAAATCAAACCAAAATTGGTTCAGACCGAAAGGAAACCTTCCTTTACTTTGAGGACGATCAAGCCACTCCAGTTACCCAGAGTGTTTGTAGAACCTTCATCTGTGGGGGTTTAAAGACCCAGCTGGGTAAAGCCCTGAGAAACTTCTACTGTCCCTGCAGCTGATCCCATTTGGAGAAGGAGGTTGGACTAGAGACCTCCCAAGGTGCCTTTCAACTTGCATTATCCTATGATGTTTTTTCTTCTTCCTCAGCCCTACTTCTAGGGATATTGTCAGGGAAATGCTCTAAAAGTGAAGTCATAACAATGTTAAAAATGCACAGCAACACTGGAATTATTTTAACTCGGAAGGATTATCTCATGGCCACATGTGATAAGTCTGAACAAAAGCTGTGTTGACATCTTTGTCATCTCCACAGGCATCAAAAGCTTAAGAGATTAAAAAATTTAGACAAAGTTTTTCTAGATTTTAGACTTGGAACTTCCAAAGACTTAGAGACACAGACAGTCATGGGGATGTTCAAGCGGTCACCTGGAAATGACCAGAACAGGTTCATGAGATCCCACATTTCTTGTATGACTTGTTTCTGTAATTGATGATGCCTACAAAATGTCAAGCACTCTAAATACCTCTCCTACAGTATTAGAGACTGTGTGTTTACCTATACTCTTGTGACTGTGAAATCCCTGCCCTAATTCTGAGGGTATGCAAGCATTAAATCAGCACGAACATATCTATCTTCCATCAGGTTTTAAGTCAAAATACAGTAGTCCATATCTTCTTCAGGAAGCTTTAAGGAGTCTGTAAGTTAAATCAGCAGAAGTTGAAGATCACCAATTTAAAACATCTGACAAATTTATGAGCTACAAGTTCACGGAGCAGAACTGCTTCTCAAGAAAAGGTAAAATCCATGTTCCTGATTTAGACAAGTTAGTAAAACACTCGGAACTGACAGAGCCAGACTAGCTCAGCTAGCAGTCTTACCTTGTCACGCCAGCTCCAGGCCCTTTCTGCTAGCTGTATATCCAGCTACCCACTCCTACAATTGATCCTGGGTTTTAAACTCTGTTCAAACAATACAAATAATCTTAATTCATATTTCTCCAACTGAGAAATGTAAATGGCATGAGCTGCTTAGCCAGCAGAATGGAGAAAGGAAAGGAAAGTCAGAAAGAAAGAAAACCTACACTTAATAAATAGTGTTTTATTTTCTATAACACCCATTGAGGTTTCAATGTGCAGCAGAGAAGGTGACTTTTAGTTTCCTGGAAACATTTCTAAATGCCTTAAAGTGAGTCTATAACTCTTTCTCCACAGTTAGCTGAGCTAAGAGTAAGTAGAGTTTATAGTAACTTAGAATTAAGCTAACCTCCAGTAGGTGTTAATTGCAGACATGCAGCTCTATTTCTCTATGAACTTTACATAAAATGATTTGCATTGTGCTAACCCAGGGCAAGGTGCTGTGCAGACAGGATGTTCTGTCCTGCCCACCTGCAGTGATTTAACACACGAGGCAGAAGGAAAGGACAACTTGCCTACATCATTATTTATCTCACTGAAAGGCAATACTGCACCTTGTCATCCTCTCTTACCACTGGCTGTGTGGCGTGAGCTCCACCTCCTGAATATTTCCCCACTCTTACTATAACTGGAACCGTAAGCAATGGGTAATCTCCCCAAACTTGCCTTTCTGCCCTTGGTTCCCCACAATGCGTTTCCCTTATCCACCAATTCCTTCAACAAACACTTGGCTGAAAATGCCATAAGCTTCAGGGATGAGCAAAGCTCCCAAGAGGCAGAAAAGAAGAAGTGAGGCCCAATTTGCTATGCTGTTTTCTGCAAGAGCCCAGCTCTCAGGAGAAATAACCAGCAACTCCTGAGAAATCACCAGCGCACTGGGACAGCTGGGTGCTGGCAGGGAGGCAACGATGTAGAAAGGAGCAACCTGGGCAGCACTGGTGGAAGTCTCCCTGCACAGCAGAGCCACCAGCATCACTAACCAGCCTGAGTGATACCTGGGTAATGTTGCTCAATTTGTGCAGCGCACGGCTGGAGTCCCAGTGCCAAGAAATTAAAAACCAATCAGCTTTATTGGGCTGTCGATGCCAGGGCAATTAGCATTCATTTCTGACAGCATATGCCCATGCACTGGTCTGGCTCACGTGAGCACGTCCTCCCCTCTGCCCCAGCCCAGGCTGCTGCAGAAGTGGCTGCTGCATCTGAGCATCCCTCTCTGCTCCCCTCAAAGCTGCAGGAGCAACAAGGTTAGAAGCAGCAGCAGCAGCAGCATCCTCTGTCCTTGCAGAGGAAGAGTAAAACATCCTGGCTGTTAGCTCCCCTTGGATCAGTAAAAGCAGCAGCACTAAAATGCTTGCTTTATTATGTGGACAAGTAAGTTTCAGAGGCAGGAAGGGGCATTAGGAGGAAAAATGCAGAGGATCCTTGTTTGCAGTCTACAAGAGGTTTCCCTGATGTTTTAATTAAGTATGCATATTTGGAAGTGCTTAATAGTTAAATTAAAACCTAGATATTAGTTCTTTAGGAGGAGCTGTGTTTTTAGATCAGAGTTCTGCATTTATAATTGAGTAGATCACATCACAACAGCACGTATTTAAATCAGACTATACTTCTAAATATACCTAACCTCTACACATAAAACCTCCCAGCAGGTGCCTTGTTAAACAATAAGGAGCATAGGAGGCAGATTGCTGTTATGAAGCCTTTGGTGAAAACTAACTCTAATTGTGTGCCTGCATTTCTTTATCAGTTGTAATGATAAATCTCTCTATAGTACAAAAAAAAAAAAGAGACTTTTGCACTTTAAGCTAGGCAGCCAAGTAGTGTGATTTCAAGATATCATCTGCCTTAATATTTAGGGCCTAAAAAGCTCAGAATATTAAAATTTGATTCTGTGAGCACCAAAGTATCTTTGAGAACATAAGCCTAGTCCCAAAGACTTTAAATGCTTTTTTTGTTCTTCCAAATTCAAATGCAGAGAAATGTTCTGAGCTGTTACTCAGAACAACCCTCCCCCCCCCCCCCCCCCCCCCCCCCGACCCACAAA